>NC_081416.1:39832410-40122410 GCF_949786415.1 Peromyscus eremicus
GATGGTAAGGCCAGTTTGGAAGCAGCTTGGCTTATAAACTATATGATACAATAAACCTATGATACAATGCAGCAACCTCTGGGTTAACCCCTAAGAAAAATGACAATGTGAGTTCACGAAAGTATGCATATTAATTTTTTTTCCGAGACAGGGTTTCTCTGTGTAGCTTTGCACCTTTCCTGGGACTCACTTGGTAGTCCAGGCTGGCCTTGAACTCACAGAGATCCGCCTGGCTCTGCCTCCCGAGTGCTGGGATTAAAGGCGTGCGCCACCACCGCCCGGCGCATATTAATATTTTGATGCCAGACAAACTGTGGCAGAACAATATAGTGAAATATCACTCAAAAATACAACAATAAACTGTTAGTTCATATAATAACAAAGGCAAACTGAATTTTAGAATAACATATAAACAAAACATGAAAATGAATCTTTAGAACAAATGACAGGTAACTTTGAAAATAGTGTTTTGGCTAAACATGGTAAAGTGGAAGAGGTAAAGAATCACACACAATCTTACAGTTGTTAGGTTTGTTCCTCTCGGTGGTGGTGCACGCCTTTAATCCCAGCACTCGGGAGGCAGAGGCAGGTGGATCTCTGTGAGTTTGAGGCTAGCCTGGTCTACAGAGTGAGTTCCAGGAAAGGCGCAAAGCTACACAGAGAAACCCTGTCTCACAAAAAAAAAAGAATTTGATTTAGTATTTCTGAAACTATGTGCATGCTAGGTAATGTGTAAATGCATTGTAGTTAAAGGACTCCATGTTCACCCCTGAATGAATGAGAAAGAAGTTCTCTGTAAAGACACAATAAAAGCTATAATAAACCTAGAAGTTCTTTAATGGGTCATAGGCACCATCATGGACTGTTATATACACATTTATAAAGAGAAAAACATGAATGTGAGGCATGGATTTATATACATACCTACATGTCTTATGCCAGTAACAACACAGGGTATGAACAGCCTTGGCAAACAGACCTTTCACTGAAGGAAAGGAACAGCTTTATATTAGAGAAAGATGTCCATGATGATATACAGAAATTTTAAAAAATGACTATAGCAACACTCCTGGCATAATTGCTGTAGGTAAAAAACAAAGAATGGATATGATATCACAGGCAGATATAGCAGAAAGAGAACATTTGCATAAGCCTTAATGCATCTTCCACCAAACATTTCCTATTTCTATGTTTAGCCATGACCTTAAGTAAATGATGAAAATTATAACTACAAATAATATGATGTTATCACCATGCCCTCCTGATATGACACTGAAGAGAACACGTCATTGCGTTTCTTACAACTTACAACCGCAGTCCAGTCACTGGAAAATATCTAATAAATAGCACACTTCAAATTGCCAAGGCAATGTAAGACAAGGAAAGGTTGGAGAAGAGGGAGGCATTGTAACCAAATGCAGTGTACCAACCCAAACTGGATCCTACAAAAGAAAACAGATGCTAGTTAAAAAAAAAAAAAAAGCAATATTTGGATAAAATATTCTGTTTAGTTTCAAAGTGTAACGATAGTAATTTCTTAGGTTAGCATCTTAAATATACATAAATAAATTATCAAAACTAAGCAGAAGTTAAGAAAAAAGGCCTATGAGAACACTCTACATTGGTCTATGAGAATACTCGCCTTTTGTATCTCTTCTTTATTAAAAAATAAACAGCATAAACCAAGTCAAAGTACATACTGAAACTTGATAAAAATATTTATAAGGTACTCATATGTAGGTGAGGACTAAATACATAATATGAATATTAAAGGGAGGAAGGCACAGAAGAATCTTCTGAGATTGGCATGAAATGAATTTACTTCTTTTAAATAATTTTGAAAAGAAATTTCATAAAGATAAAGGTTAGTATAAATTCATATTCAGCTTCAATCCAGTAAAGAAAAGCATTCAATTAAGGGTATCCCTGTAGCAATGAGCACACTCAATATTCAGAAGTCTTTTCCCAAAACATTTCTCTTCAGAATGAAACAAGGACCCAGGAGCCTTAGAAGGAATAGATGAGCACAGCAGAAATAAAATTTAAAATGAGCTTGATCCATCTCAAGAAGCCATACAGTACAGAAGTTATTTTTTTAATGATGAGACTATTTTAAAAGTAATAAATATGTAGTTTCAAAGGGTACCCACTGAGCATAGCTGGGACAATCCAAAAATGAAATAAAAGAAAGCAATTTATTATAAACCATCTAATAAACATACTAACCAGATAGATGATAGATGGTAGATGGAATGATAGATGATAGATTGATAAACTGTGGAAAGAGAATCTTCTAAAATATAACAACAACCAATGAACGAGGTAGAGTAGGAAATCTACCACTTTTAAAGCATCATCAAAGATTAATGGTATAAGAAATGTCAATAGATATTAAATCTATCAGGGAAAATTTGGTAAAATGGGATATTTTATTGGCCTTATAATTTTTTCCACAAGTTGCCAAAAAATTGCAAGGATTAAAATCAGTATCTACATTGGAGAAATATGAAAGCCACAGTTTAAAACCTTTAGAAGAAAACAGTAGTATTACATGACTGGGCTGACAGACTTCTTCATTCAGATTCAAAACACTAACTTGTAATTACAAACTATACTTTATTGAATGTGTCTATCCATTTATCAAAAAATTAAAATGAAGAACGGGAAGCAAATGCTCACAATAAATATGTCTACAATTGATGTAAACAGAATATAAAAAGAATTCCTATGGTTAAATAATGAGGAAAACATCCAATTCAAGTTTTAAAAATGGCAAAAGATTTGAGTAGACAATTCACAAGAGACATATGAATTTTTAGTAGCAACACAAGGTTATTAATCATCAGGGAATAGAAAATTACAACCACAGTTACATCATATACTTCCAGGAATACCTTACAATGAAAAGTGGACAATTCAGAGAATTGGCAAGGATGGGAAGCAACTGGAATGTTATGTGCTTGCCACAATTTTCTTAAAATGTTTATTAAAAGACTTAGGAGTTGGTAAAATTGCTCAGTGTGAAAAGTTACTTGCCACCTAGCATGGTGACCTGAGTTTGATTCTCTGAGCCTGCATGGTAGGAGAGAAGCAACACCTGCAGATTGTCCTATAGTTTTCATAGACATGTCCTGACACATATGCTCACACACACACATGCATGCACACATGAGAGACAAAAATAATATAATATAATAAGAAACTTAAAAGCAGTAATGGCACCATTAAGTATGTTTTCCAAAAATTAAAAATATATATTTTATGATATATATCATTTAAATGAGTTAGACAAAAATATTCATAGCATTTTCAAAAAATTCTGAGCTTGGAAACAATGTCTACCACTAGATATAGTATTAAATCACATTATATAATTCATATAAAGGAATCCTACTTATCACTTACACGGAATAAACTCTTGTTACATAAAGCAAGACTGAGTCTCCAAAATACCAAATGGTGTAGTTAAATCTGTTCATTTTAGTGCATGTAATTAAACGTTCCCTTTAAAAAATTAAAACTGGAAATCTTGGGTCTTACTATTAGGTCCAGTTTTATTTTACATAGATGTATCAAGAGACACATAATTAATATTTTATATCTCTGTGTCTCCTGATCTATAAGCCTTCACCAATAACTGAACCAGCCTTTTAGAGTTTATTTTTTCTACATATTCAGGAGTATACTTTAAGAATATTAATAAAATAAGCAAATACAAACTTTGACACAGGACTAGTTAACCTCCATCAACTTCACAGTAAACCCAACACAAGAAACAAACAAGAAGCTCAAAATCTTTAAAATTATTCAGTGCCAATATTGGTTGTCGAAAACTAGATAATTACTAGGAAAAACATACTAAGAAATGTCTTCTTGAACCATATCAATGACCATCATAGCATGATAATGTGGTGATATTTTATTTGTGCACCCCAATAATCTTATCTGGAGATCAGAGAACAGAGCCAGCCACCAAATTAGACATAGAGGTCAGGCATGGTGGCACATACCTTTAATCCTATCACTCGGAAGGTAGAGATCCATCTGGATCTCTGTGAGTTCAAGGCTTCACTGGGAACAGAGCAAGGCATGGTGGCACACGCCTTTAATTCCAGCACTAGTTAACCATAGAGGTCTGGTGGTCTGTATAGATAGGAAATGACAGAGCTGGGCAGAAAGAAGAAGTGATGTAGCTGGGTGGAAAGAGGAAGTAAGATAACAGGGCACAGAAAGGTATATAGGCATGCATATACAAGAAGTAGCTCTCTCTGGGGCTGAGGATTTCCTAGCAGTAAGAACATGGCTGGCTTCTTTCTGCTTCTCTGATCTTTCAGCATTCACCCCAATATCAGTCTCCATGTTTTGTTTTGTTTTTATTAATAAAACCATTTAGCAATTCATCTTACACGATAACCCTACAGGTACAGTAGTGGAACACATGTTATTGTGGCAACCAATAGCTCCCTAAATGAACTTACGGCCCACTTAACAAGAGGGATACCATACCTAGTTCTGGAAACCTAGATAACAAGTCAGTGTTAGTGAAATAATGGTTATTGGAGGAAAATCTATAATCACTTATTTACTAAAACAGTATAATCCCTAACAACAATCTATAAACATTTGTTCTTATACCCATAGATAAGTGTAGTCTTTATCCCTTATCAAGGCAACCTCTCTTTGCAACAGATGGAGATCACTGAAGAACACCACAATCAATGTGCAGAACTGTGGAGCCCAGTCATAATGGATACATATACAAAACATCCTTGCACCTAGTCTCAGGAAATACTGTGGAAGAGGGGACAGAAAGACTGTAAGAACACAATTGACAGAGGATCAGGGACCTTGCTGGGAGACTAGTGACCTAAGAATCTATACCTGTATGGTCTCCCGAACATGACCACTTAAATGTGAGCTGATCAAGGAAGATGCCATGGAACATGCCAAAATGGACAGGGAAAACCCTTAAACAAAGTACAGACAACTGAGTAAAGCTGGGAGTGAGAGAGGAGGCCCTGCCCAGGGAAGAGCACATCAATTGAGTGTCCAGTGCCAATTGATAATCCCTGAAAACATACATATCAGTAACGTTATATAGACTCAATGGGTTATATTGGGGCATATATATGTATATAACACACACATATATTTGCAAAAACATTTGATGAAGAAGGTCATGAATTTGAAGGAGAATGGGGAAGGTTTGACGGGAGGATAAAAAGAGAAATGTAATAAAAATACAATCTAAAAATTTTTATGAAAAGTAAGGAAAAAAAGGAGGAGGAGGGAGAGTAAGAGAAAGACAGACAGGAAGAAAGGTAGGAAGGAAGGAAGGAAGGAAGGAAGGAAGGAAGGAAGGGAGGAAGGAAGGGAGGGAGGGAGGAAGGAAGGAAGGGAGGGAGGGAGGGAGGAAGGAAGGAAGGGAGGGAGGGAGGGAGGAAGGAAGGGAGGGAGGGAGGGAGGAAGGAAGGAAGGGAGGGAGGGAGGGAGGAAGGAAGGGAGGGAGGGAGGGAGGAAGGAAGGAAGGGAGGGAGGGAGGGAGGGAGGGAGGAAGGAAGGGAGGGAGGGAGGGAGGGAGGAAGGGAGGGAGGGAGGGAGGGAGGGAGGGAGGAAGGAAGGAAGGGAGGGAGGAAGGAAGGAAGGGAGGAAGGGAGGAAGGAAGGAAGGGAGGAAGGAAGGGAGGAAGGAAGGAAAGAAAAAATATTTTCTGAAAATGGAAGAAGTGATGGCATTGAGCCAATGAAACTGGAGGAGGTTGAGGAAAAGAGAAATCGTGGCTTCAAGACAAATAACAGCAACAGATCTAAAACTTACGGTGAAAGGATTCAGGTGTCTCCACCCTGGTGTCTGGAGTTTAAAAGGAACACAAAAATGCAGCCACCAGCAATGAGCAGATGGAACCAGAGAGGCACACATGCACATACACACAGGTGCACACAGACACTACAAAAGAGCCATCAGCCAGCAATGAGCATATGGGACATGAGTGGCACATCTATGTACACGGGCATGTGCGCGCACGCGCGCGCGCACACACACACACACACACACACAACACACATAATGGTGTGCAGAAGGCATGAGAGAGGCATGGGAGTGTCCGTCTGCTTTAGAGGACTGTTCTGATGGGCTGCTGGCAAGATCCAGACTCCTTTATCATTTTCTGGGTATGAATGGTTAGAGTATAATATTTTTTTTCATCACTTGGAAAAGACATGTGGCCAAACCATGAGTGAACTCTATCAAAACACAACATACTAGTTTTTTTGGAGCTAGGAGAAAGACTAGGAGCTTGCATTAAGCTGCTATTACAATACCTCAAGAAATGGTGCAGCCCTGGAGGATAAAAGAACTCTGAAATAAATGCATTTCTGACTACTTCATTAGCAAATCTGTAACAGTGGTTGGGGTTTGGAGGATCATAACCCTCTGATGAGCACTCACACTGCTTCACACAGGACAGTGTGGATGTGCTCCATTTGTTCCAGCATCACACCCTTTTAAGCATTTTAGCTGCTGAAAGGCATTCTCCTTTGGACAGTAAGTTGCCTGGCCACTCAAGCATGGTGTTCTAAGAGGATACAACATGATGAAGGCAGACTTGCCTAACCCAGGGTCAGCATTCAGTTCATGTCTCATCTTCCTATGACTCTCCTTGGTATTTGATGTCCTGTAAGCATCTACAGTATTTCTTTGAGAGAATTAAATTTTCTTTTTTTAAAAAAATATATTTATTTTATAATTAATTTAATTTTACATATCAGCCACGGATTCCCCTGTCCTCCTTCCTCCCACCCCCAGCCTTCCCCCCTGGGGGGGTGGGTTGGGGGAGAATTAAATTTTCTTGTTTGGTTTTTTTGCCTAGAAACCAAGAAGACATTTGTCCATTGACTTTTCTCAAGTTTGTTCATTTTTTTATGTTACTTGAGTTACCTTTGTTGAAATGCATTATTTCATGCATGGAAGAGAACTGTTGACTTTTTAAATATTTGAGTGGTTTTTATAGGTATACTGTATTTAAATAGTCTAAAGTTTCAAATTACATTTTGAATTAAACAATTTAAAAATATGCCCACTGGACAAAAAGTTTCTAATCTATAACACAACTTGACTTTGAGAAAAAATTTATCTGATGAAAATAAAATAAAATGTTAGATTCTTAGCAGGTAATGCTTAAAGATCATATTATAATTGCTCATTTCTTGAGAAATTGGAAAAGCAATTTTGTAGTCAAAAATTTTCTCCTGTCTCACCCAGCCTCATGGTCCCACAGCCACTTATAAAATATTCACTCAGAGGCTTAATATTATTTACAGACTGTATGGACTATGGCAGGCCTCTTGCTAGCTAGCTCTTATATCTTAAATTGACCCATTTCTGTTAGTCTATGTTCTGCCATGTGTTCTGTGGCTTTACCAGTCTGCTGGCATCTTGCTGTTCCTTCTGCAGTAGCTGGCATCTCTCTAGACTCCGCCTTTCTTCTTCCTTTCTCTCTCCTTGGATTTCCCACCTGTCTCTAAGCTGCCTTGCCATAGGCCAAAGCAGCTTATTTTATTAACTAATGGGAACAACATATATTCACAGCATACAGAAAGACATTCCCCAGCACAATTGATATTTCCTGAACAGAGTAAATATATATCTATTTCCCGAGGAGTTCTCTGTTCCCTTTGGATGACAAAAACATTTAAATGAATGACCCTCAGAAGCTTGGGGCATAATCTCAGTTCAATAAAAGGGTCAAATGACATTGAGAACTAAACCACAAAGGAACTGGTTGCTGGCTATGATTACTAAAGGAAGTGAGTAGTTTAAATCTCATTAAAAGAAAGATTACTTTCAAGATGTCTGCTCTAATAGTAAGAATTTAAAACTTATACATGCACCTTTTAGTGAACAATGATAACAATGATGCAAGTGAATATTAACAATTATTCAGAAATGTTCCAGAAAAAAAAATTGTGAAGTTTAATTACATCATTGCCACGTGCTACTGACAGTTCTTTTGTCTGCTAGACAAAGAAATATCTTTTGTGTTCATGTTTTTTCTGATCCAGTCTTTAAAGGAAAGTTCTGTTGTTTCCCTACATTATAGGTAGTTGTTACTGCCCTAAGCAACTTTCCCCATGTGTAATTAATTTCATTCTCTAAATTATCAAAGAAAAGCACTGCCTTCCCCAGGTTCGCAGACAGGGACTCTGTTGAAAATTCTGCAGGTCAGGTAGTTACTCAGATCCTCTGTTTTACGTTATTCCTGGAATGGCCACTGAACATCCATTTATGATATGCTCTTAATAGAGTGATTGGAGAATAGTTAAGTCATCAAAGTGCAAAATCAAAACCAGCTAAAATATCTTATACTGAAATCCACTTTCTGGGAACTTAGGAGTATTATACACTTCTAAGAAGTACATCATTTCTTAACAGCCTCTTCCAACAGTCCTTCACATTACGAAGACAGTCAGAGGCAAATCCATAAAGACATCTTACTCCAATGTTAGAGTGGCTCTAAAATTACCTTCCTATTGTTCAATGATGCAATTTCACACCAGTATTGAGGAAAATTATAAAACTCTGTTTTTAGTTATCAAAATCTTAAATTCTTCCAAAAGTTCAACAGATATAGAGTTGTGTAGTAGACAAAGATGGAACACCTACCCCAAACACAATATAAATATGCATTTTTAGAGGCTTTACCAAAGATGAGAAAGCAAGATCTATCAATTCACAATTCAGAAAAAATCAGAAAAGAAATTATATTATGAGGGGTGTCAGTATAGCATTTAGTAAATTTTTCCTTTAGCAGAGACTAACTAACTTTACCCATCACTATAACATTTTGACTTTGTAAATTTGTCCAAAACAACATTAACATTAAAAGAGGAAACAAAAAGATTGTAGAAGCCAGAGCAGTCAGGGACACTACAAGAAAACTCACAGAATCACCTAACCTGGGCTCATAGGGGCTCATAGAGACTTAACCAACAACCAGGGAGCCTGCATGGGACTGACCTAGGCATGTTACAGATGTGTAGCTTGGTCCTCTTGTGGAACTCCTAATAGTGGGAACACGGGCTGTCTCCAACTGTTTTATAGGCCTCTGGGACCCTACTCCTCGTATTGGGACACCTTGCTCAGTCTTAATACATGGGGAGGTGCTTGTCTTACTGCAACTTGATATGCCATGTTTTGTTGATACTTATGGAGTACCTGCCCTTTCCTAAACAAAAATGGAGGAGGAGTGGATTGGGAGGGTAGTAACAGAGGGGGGGGATGAGAGAGACTAGGAGAAAAGGAAGAAGGGGAAACTGTAGCTGGGATGGAAAATAAATAAATAAGCAAATAAATAAGTAAATAAATAAATAATTTTTTTAAAGTTCTCTGTTGGTTCATTTAAACATGATTACCATCAGGTACTTGAGTGTCTTTTCTTTGGATCAGTGTGAATATGTTTGTAGGGAGCCTGTGCAATGGAGTCTCTCTCCCCACACAGTTCTTGTACTGCTAGATAACCAAGGCATCCTCAATTCCCCAAGGAGAAACACTGCATGCTTCTACTCCTGCTGTCTCTGATAAGACAGAGGAACGTAGCAGCATGGACACCCATGCTTCATCACGACATCCCAAGAATTCACATTACTGCACACATATGGACTTCAAAATCAGCTTGCGTGAAATCAAAGGACTTAAGTTTACTAACACTAAGATGATCCACTCTCACCCACAGATGGCAGATTTTAAACTGTCTATGTATGATTTGTCCCATGTGGAAAAACTGTCATGAGATGTATTCACAAATAAGTCAGAAGATTGCTTATATAATGTATGAGAAGTCACAATTCACACCATTTCAATTTTGTTCAATGCATTCCATGCCAAACACTGACCATTCATGACACCAGGATTGTGAGTAATTATAGAGAAATTACTCTTCCAAAAGTTCTTCTTCAGTGACAGCAATTCCAAACCTTTCAGTACTAGGGTCAGTTTCCTGGTTCTCAATGGCATTGCTGATGCTAGAACTCCAAACAAATCTGTCATTTTGACTTATCCACGCATGAATGTTACCATTCAATGCATGACTTCCTGTATGTGAAGTCACACCTGTGCCTTTGGCTATCAATGCAGCCTTGAGTTCATTGTCTAAGTTGCACAGTAATAATGACCTGTTGATGGGATGCACATGAAGCTAATCATCCACAATCCTCACAATTCCTCACATGAGAGTTTGCCAAGTTGACCTTGCCCAGTGCCTTTTCACTGATTTTTAAATTCTTTTCTTTCTAGTTCAAGTCATTTTGTTTATTTTGGATTCTTTCATTTTCCTTCCATGAACTTAGCAACTCTGTCATCCAACTTCAAGAAATTTGCAAGTTTTATAGCATTCCAAATCTAATAAGTACTCTTTGTAGTCATAAGGAAGGCTGCATCTTCTAGTAAAGGACACTCAAGACATCAATGTTAACTCATCTAGAAGATATTTGGAAAATGGATATCTACTCTGGTGATGAGGCTACAATGATGATGACCTCCATGCTCATAAAGAAGTTATCTCTAAGCATACTGGAAGTTAGAAACTACAGAAAACAAAGGCCTCAATTTAATTCAGAATTCAGGGCTAAAAAGACAGAGTCTATGACATGATGTAATTGGATGGCCTTTCCTTACAAAAAAAATCTATCTTCTTAAAGGAGAACCTGCTGAGCAGACTTGAAAACACTAATGTGAAGAAATTTGTTCCTGTAGATAACAACCAATGTATTTGGTCTCTTTAATAAACTCAGTAGCACTAAGGCACACTGGGTTATATAACATAACCCAAACTATCCTGAGCTATCCTGAGAAACCACCTACTCTCCATTTAGAAAGGAGTTTGTAGTTCAGGTTGGAAAGCTGGGTACGGTGCTCGTGTTGTGATAGTATTCATATGAGTAAATTTAGGTCTATCCATTTATCATCTAGCTATTTATTTTTCAATCTCTTTCACCATATTGTCATCCTTTAATCATTTTTCTGAGAAAAATGGTTCTTTAACAACAGTCATAGGAATAAATGGAAACAGCTATAAATTGCAAAGATTAAATGACTAACCGTACCTATGATCAGGGAAAAGTAATTTAGGTGGTTTCCAACTAAATTGTCTATAATAGGAGAATGGCTATGCATGAACCCTGATCTGTTTAGATAATGAAATAGTATAAAGCAACAAAAATCAATGCAGTACTGATGCATGCATGTATATTCTAAACATAATCATAGTCAAGAAAAAAGTTGTGGAAAGATTTATATAAGAAGCCATTATTTAGATAACTTAAAATATCAAAATTACTCTTTATTTTATATTACCTAGATACTTTCAATGTCTTGGGTAACAAACTCCAAGATCAATCATAATAGTTATAAGAAGATGAAATTATAATGAGAAATAAAGAGAGGGAGATGGCATTCAGAAGATCTTTAAAGTGAGTAGCATACATACAGACACTCATATAGCTTTTATTTTATTCTTTTGTGTATTGAAGGAGCCAACAACATAGAAAACACATCCTACAAATTTTAAAGTTCGCATAAACTAATTTCTCATTCATATGCCAAGAACAAGTCAGTTGGATTATAATTTAGACACTCACCATGTTGAAGTGTGAACTTGCTTCTCCTAAAAGAACAGCATAGAGATGTGATTCTCAAACTGTGGGTTGAGAATGACCCTTTCACAGAGGCCCCATATCAGATAACCTGCATATCAGATATTTACATTATGATTCATAACAGTAGCAAAATTACAGTTATGAATTAGCAATGAAATAAATTTATGGTGTGGGAGTCATCATAACATGAGTTACTTAACTCCGTGATCCCTCAACTGAAGAGTACACACGAAGAAGACAGGACCTGGGCTTTTCTCACCCACTTAAGTCAGCCCTGGTCTTGAAATATCTTACCCTACTCATTTCTAAGATGTCTTGTTACAATCAGTGCTAGGAAGACACTTATAACCCATGCAAAAAGTTCCAGTTAGGTAAACTTGGTTTGTATGTTGGCACCCATGAACACAAAATCCCTCCTTAATATTGCCACAAGGGGGAAGAAATAAGTGGGGACAAAGCATTGAGAGCATCAGAATCCTTGCAGCCCTTCCCCAATGGTATCTTTATTGTTAAAATATTATTAGCTTGTCAGCCTACGTGGTTTATAGCCACCATCCCCCATGTCTTGGTTTACTAAGATCTAGCCTTTCTTAATCTCCAAGCAAACTTCAGACGTGTAACACTTATTAAACTTCAAAATTAATGCAGAGCTCACTGGCATCCTTTGCCATCTCCGTCTGTGTCTCTCTTTGGATCCTCGGGCCAAACTTCACCTCCGTGGCCCTACTGTTTGTTTCGTTTTGTTTTCCCAAGCACTATGAACAACTTCCAACAAAGGGTCACTGCGGCTATTAAAAGAATTACAGCCAACTATGGTTACCAACTCCTATACTGCAGCCCTTTGGAGGCTTACACAGGAGGACAGTCATGAGTACGAGGCTGGTCTGGGTTACTTAGTGAGTTCCAAGGCAACCAGGCCTAACAAAGAGAGACTCTGCCTCGAAAGAAATGGTAAAAATAAAATAAAATAAAAAGATTAAATAAGCCTAAACAATGCCAAATAAGGTGGACATTAATTTCCTAAAAAGTGGAAAATTTGGACACTGCCTCCGACAAAGAACAGCACATACAAACAGAGGCAGAGATTGGAGTGACATTTTCATAGGACATTATTATCAGTAAACACCAAAAAACAAAACAGGGATCAAGGTGTGGTTCACCCAGGCTTCAGAAGACCTTAACCTACCAACGCCTAGATGCCAGGTGTACAGCAAACATCTATGAAATGACAATTTCTGTTACTTTATGTTTCCTAGTTTGTGTTTGCCATAGTAGCCCTAGGGAACTGATGTGACCTCCTTCTAAGATAGTCTATTGGGGCCCAGTGATTATTGGCTCCCCACAGTAACAAAATGAATCCATGCAATATCTGCAATCAAAAGCCATTGATTGCACATTATTCTAAAATTCCCTTCCCTTTGACTAGGCTCTCTAACATTCTACAGTGAACACAGGTGTGTAGTGTGAGTTGGAGCAAAGCCTTGTCATTACAAGCCAGTGATAGACACTTTTACATTGGTTAAACACAGACTGTTTAGTATTTCTATGGGGCTATATGGTTATTTCATTCCCTAAAAGGGTAAAACATGCCTAACAAGCAGGAAATATTTTAATGGACAACTAAAACATACATTAACATCCACATTAAATGAACTGTCTCACTTAGTAAACCTTCAGCCCAGGAGTCCCAATTGCCAGCTGACGGCTAATTAGCCTTAACAGTGTTTCCTTCTTAAAGAAAGTCCCTGAACATGGCATTCCAGGCAACTGCAGGTGGTGAGATCACGGTAACAAGTGACCAAGCTAACTTTTTTGCTACTGGAAGCAGCTTTACAGACTGTGGCCTGTGCTTTTAACTGAACCCTTATCTCAGATGGTGAATCAGAGAAGTGAGCAGAAGGATGAGTTTGGAATTCAGATCACAGCCCCTTCATAAGGATAAGCATATGTGCGGTATTAAAAAAACAAACAAACCAAAACCAAACCCTCCACAGCAATCCTCTCACTTGCATACCAAGAGGACTTGTCATTCCCTCTGGTTTGTATGAATTTGCATCCATCAACTTCTATCTGGTCCACCATCTAATTAACAGCAGTGTGCATCTGGCAGATGTTTTTTTCAGGAACTGAGAACACTGTCTGCAGTCAGGTCACATGCCAAAATTAGCTGGCCTTCTCTGTACAAATCACAGTTCTGCTCATGGGGACTGTGCTGGAGCAGGCCCCACTGCCTCACATTCAAATGATTCTCTTATCTTTATCCCTCCTGTTCTCTTTCTTAATAATTATACAGAAAATCCTAGATCCAAATAACTGCTCAGCTCACAGCTTTCCCATAAATCTGTCATAAAGGACAATGACTCCAAAAGCAATTGCAAAGTAATATGGAAGATAATATTCCACTTTGCAAACAAATTTCTGTCTGTTGAAATGGGCTCGATTACTCATCAGACTTTTCTGTCCCTGGCCTTAATGGAACTGTGGGGCCTTAGGGAGCAGGAAAAGGGAAGAAATGAGTGGGTAATATAGAAGCAATAATTTTTGCTGTAATTTAAAAGAATGCAGTGTTTCCCCCAACAGAACCTCTGCCCTGACCAGGAGACAGCAGTCATCTTTATCTTCGACAAATTTGATCAGCATAAATTCAAATCTCACTTTGAGCAAAACAGCCTGAAAGTTTATTAATCACTATAATATCAGATTTCTTTGTTTTAAAAAAATTATCATTCTAAAACATATTTTTGCTTTTGTCAATCCCCCTCCCTTTGGGACTTTTCTGTCAATAATGTATTCATTGGTAGATTTTTAATAAGTCCAAGGTCATAGGCTCAATTGCCACATGGATGTGTTCACACAACATCAATCTCAAAATCACAGACTTAGAGCCTGTCTTAGTCAGGGCTTCTATTGCTGTGATGAAACATCATGACCAAAAAGCAAGTTGGTGAGGAAAGGGTTTATTTGATTTGCACTTCCATATTGCTGTTCATCATCAAAGGAAGTCAGAACAGGAACTCCAACAGGGCAGGAACCTGGAAGCAGGAGCTGATGCAGAGGCCATGGAGGGGTGCTGCTTACAGGCTTGCTCATCCTGCTCTTACAGAACCCAGAAACCCCATCCAAGGAATGGTATTGGTGAAATGATTAAGGCCACTCCACATAGTTAAAAGGGAGGTTTATTTAGTGGTGTAACTTACAAGTGAAGGGATAGGTAGGTTGCAGGGTCTGGGAAAGGTATATCACAGTCCAGCAGTGTTCTCTGGAGAACTTTGCTCGGTCTACCTCCAGCCTCCAGGCTCCAGGAACCAAGAGAGCCCCTGCATCCAGAACTCGGAACTCGGGTCTTCAGCGTCTTCTCTCAGCCCCGCCTTGTAGGCGTGACCATTACCGAAGCCTCAATAGGGGTTGGAACTTCCAGGTCAAAGCTGGAATGGCTACCCACCACAGAATGGCACTACTCACAATGGGCTGGGCCCTCCCTCGCCAATCACTAATTAAGGAGATACCTTACAGCTGGCTCTTACGGAGACATTTTTCTCAATTGAGGTTCCCTCCTTTCAGATAACTCTGGCCTGTGTCAAGTTGACATAAAACTAGCCAGGACAGTCTCTAGATAAGATGCTGAAGTGTTGGCAGAGACAAGTCAGACATGTCACTGTGCAGTCAGTACTGGAGGACCAACTGAACAAAGACTGACTAGGATGCAAACTTCAAACCCAAGAGCGGAACAGGAATTTGTTTGCTCAAGCTTGCTTTCTTGCCTTGAGATCCCATGACCCTTGAGTTTAAAGGCTTTGTAATCCATGGGAAAACCTTTGAAAAGATGTTGCAAATGCAAATCCTAAACATAAAGTTGCTAGGAAATGATATGAAATACCCTGTAGCCAGAGAATCAAGTGAAGTTTGTAAGCATGAAACAGAAGAAGGAGAGAGAAGTTCAAAGCTGGGATGTGTATCTCTTACCACCAAGTATATGATCATAACAAATATTAAAAATGGACTCTTTTAAATATATTGCTTTACTTCATTTGTGCGTGTTGATGTTAATAAAGACAGTGCCCCAACTAAATATCTTATGCTACTGAGTAAAACCTCCGGTGCTAGAAATGGGTTATATTTCATTGAATCACTGGCAAAAAGGATTCCATAGACCACACCCCAACATCATAGCCTATTGGTTATTCTCCACAACCTGATGATAAGGACCTATTGCTGAAGATCCAATATATTTAGGTCATTTAAAATTATAGTCATGAGCCGGGCGATGGTGGCGCACGCCTATAATCCCAGCACTTGGGAGGCAGAGGCAGGGGGATCTCTGTGAGTTCAAGGCCAGCCTGGTCTACAAAGCGAGATCCAGGACAGGCACCAAAACTATGCAAAGAAACCCTGTCTCGAAAAACTAAAAAAAAAAAAAAAAAATTATAGTCATGTCATTTTTCACAGCATCAAAAAAGTAACTAATATACAGCTACCCATCAAAATTTGAAGGCAAGACCCTATTGCTGAAGACACCACACATTTTGGTAATGGGATGTAGAGAAATCAAGCTAGTACTGACCAGGGAGATTTCTCTTTTGCGGTCTTTCACAGTATTTGATATCACTATACAGGATGGTGCAGGAATATTTCAGCAAGTCTTTCCAAGATGTGAACCTTGTCTACTATGATAATGACCAGCATGGCAAGATGTGCTACAGATACAATAGTGGCATGAATGTTATGGGAGTAGCACATAACATTTTCTGCTTGGGTTTAAGGTTTGTTACACAGGCAACACATGCCTGGTACTATAAAGTTGTCCATTGCAGGGGATCTCATAGCCTCCATGGGTGAACCTACTATGATTTTGCTCAAGTACTGAATTCTCTCTAAATTTATATCAGTAGATTAGTGCAGCTTTCATCAGAGATATTTCTTTGTGGACTAGACTGCATATTTGCTGAAACTCACAACTGGTTAAAGTACAAAGAATCAGTGCATTTGGGATGCTTAGACACAAATGGAGCATCCATAGCACCTTCATTCCCCCGAAAGTGTGAAGAACAGCCAGAAAGATTTAAGAGACAGAGGTTGGGGGATGACTGGAGAAAACCAGTGTCTTCAGACATGATGACCCCACACCTATATAGGCAACACAAATTGGACTTGGTAGGTTACAAAGAAAGAAAGGGAGAAAGAGAGAGAGAGAGAGAGAGAGAGAGAGAGAGAGAGAGAGAGAGAGAGAGAGAGAGAGAGGGAGAGGGAGAGGGAGAGGGAGAGGGAGGGAGAGGGAGAGGAAGGAAGGAAGGAAGGAAGGAAGGAAGGAAGGAAGGAAGGAAGGAAGGAAGGATAAAAATGAAAAGAAGTTGGAAGGGAGTTGGAGGCAGGGAGTGGCCTTTAGAGGAATTCAGTAGAAGAGTGGGTAGTGGATGTGATCAAAACACATTTTATGCATGGATGAAATTCTCTAAGAATGAGAGTATTATATATTTTTGAGCATTTAAAAAATGATGTCCAGATACTACTGGTAAATTGGGGAATGCATCTATTCTGTTGTTCATAAACTCCCTGAAATCTTCCATCATTTCATACTCTATGCTTTTTCCTCATATAAAACTAAATTTGTATGCTCTACGGCTAATTCAAACAAACTTTCTTTTTAAACATGTGGTCATCCTTCTTTTGATGTTCTGGTGCCTCATATGGTTCTTGAAGCCAAGTGTCAATGTCATTTATCTAAGCATGAAGCATAAGGACTCGGGAAAGACTATAGCAACCATTCTACTCTACATAAAGAGTGAGAATTTGGCAATAGGAACCAACACATAAAAGGAAAGAGAAGCACCTGTCTCCAGGAGGAGGCAAGGAATCTTTTGGAATTGGGAAGAGTCAAGTAATAGTTAATGAAGTAAAGGGGGAAATAAATTTGCTTTTATGTTCTGTATCTGAATCATATGACAAAGCCACATCCATGAAGAAGAGAAACTTCCCTTGACATACTGTCCTCCAGGCTCATCCACAACTCTGCAAATGACAGGAATCATTATTTGGGTCTGTATAGGGGAGACATGCCGTAGGATCTCATATACATGTCTCCTTTCAAAAGTTGATCCACAGAACCAAATCATGGAATGGTGGCAGGGTAAGAAGTTGATCAAGATGTAAGAAGTCAGGGGAGGGTGAGTTCTGATGTCTGTCATGGGTATGGTGATTGGAGCTAACGGTAAGGCAATGTGTACTTAAAAATAGCTTGAAGAAATAATCTTGTAAGACAAAGGTCACCATCATTCAGACAAAGCAACAGACTACAGAATTGGAAAAGATTTGTACTACCACCACATCTGATAGAGGACTAATACCCAAAATATATAAAGAACTCAAGAAACTAAATATCAAAAAATGAATAACACAACCAGGTGGTGGTGGTACACACCTTTAATCCCAGCACTCAGGAGGCAGAGGCAGGTGGATCTCTGTGAGTTCAAGGCCAGCCTGGGCTACAGAGTGAGTTCCAGGAAAAGGCGCAAAGCTACACAGAGAAATCCTGTCTCAAGAAACCAAAAAAAAAAAAATGAATAATACGATTTAAAAATGGGAGAAAGATCTAAACAGAATTTTCAATAAGAGGAAACTCAAATGGCTGAGAAACACTTGAAACATTCAACTTCCTTAGTGATCAGGGAAAATGTACATCAAAACTACCTTGAGATTCTATCTTATACCTGTGAAAATGGCTAAGATCAATAACACAAGTGACAGCTCATGCTAGTGAGGATGTGGAACAAGGAGAACACTCCTGCACTGCTGGTGGGAGTGTAAACTTGTACAGCCACTTTGGAAATCAGTGTGGTGGTTCCTTGAGAAGTTGGGAATTTATCTACCTCAAGAATCAGCTATATCACTCTGGAGCATATACCCAAAAGATGCTCCATCCTATCACAAGGATACGTGCTCAACCATGTTCAATGCTGCTTTAGTTATAATAGCCAGAAACTAGCAACAACCAGTTGTTGGTTCCAGATGTTCCTCAACTGAAGAATGGATAAAGAAAATGTGGTACATTTACACAATGGAGTAATGGAGTATTACTCAGCTCTTTTAACAATGTTTTAACAATGACATGATGAAATTTGCAAGCAAATGGCTGGAACTAGGAAAAAAATCAAACTGAGTGAGGTAACCCAGACTGAGAAAGAGAAATATGATATGTATTCACTTATAAGTGTATATCAGCAATTAAGTAAATGATAGCCAACCTATAATCCATAGACCCCAAGAGGTTAGGTAAAGAGGAGGAGTCTAGGAAGGATGCATGGATCTCCCAGGGAGAGGGAAATAGAATAGTTCTTATGGGCAGACTGGGGGTGGGTGAAAAGGGGAGCAGAAGGATCAGGTGGGGTGGGGAGGAGAGATCGGGTAGAGGGAGAGAATGTTAGGAGAGACAGCTGGAATTGAGGGGTATTTGATGAATGAAGTGGAAACCTAGTACAGTGGAAACTTCCTAAAATATATGAAGGTGATCCTTATGAGGTCTTCTAATAATGGGGAATATGGAGTCTCAACTGGCCATCTCTTGTCACCAAATGAGGCTTCCAGTAGTGGGACTGGATTGCATTCAGTTGAACTGGTGGTCCAAAGAGTTCCGTGGAAATCCCCCAAACACCCACCATGTTGTTAAAACAAAGGGTTGCTCTCTACAAACTGACAGTTGGGCCCTATTGCTGAGGACAACACCCACACAACTCACTGAATATGGAGAAGTTGAGCTGGTGCCTACATGGAGCCTTCACCCTTACCTTCTAGTGTCTTTGGTGAAGGAAGGTACTCTGAAAGCTACTAAAAAAAGAAATGTAAACACAAACCTAGCCACAAAAACTTTGACCTACAATCTGTCTGCCTGAAAATATGCTGGGGCAATGGTGGTGCAGAATTTGTAGTAACAGCTGACCAATGTCTAATTTGACTTAAGGCCCACTCCATGAGCTGGAACCCTTACCTAACACTACTAGGGTAACTGAGAACCAGAGACTAGATAACCCAGAGACCTAGGGTAAAACCAAACTCCTCTGGTATATATATATATAAAAAAAGAAAGAAAAGAAAGAAAGAGAGAAAGGGGGTAAAGAAAGAATATCAAAAAATGACTCCTAATGACATTCTACAATACTCATAGATCTGTGCCTTATTCAGTCAGCATCAGAAGCATCCTCCAGCAGCAGAAGGGAACAGATATAGGGACCCAGAGCCAGATATTACATGGAGAGATAGTCTAAATGGGATTTCTCCATCAAATCTCTCCCCTCAGAGCTTAGGGAACCCCAAGGAAGAGGAGTCAGAAAGAGTATAAGAGACAGAGGGGACAGAGGACACCAGGACAACAAGGTCCTTTGAATCAACTAAGCAAGGTGCTTATGAACTCACAGACACTGAAGCATCAAGCATAGGACCTACACGATCACAGATCTGGAACAGGTCCTTTGCACGAGCACATGTGCACACACACACACACACACACACACACACAATATATATATATATATATATATATATATATTACTAATCTAAAAGATATATATATATCTTTTAGATTAGTAACTTTATGGGACTTGTGAGCATAAGAATGTTTGGGTCTCTGATTCTTGTGTCTGCTATTGGGACTCTTCCTCCTGTTGGGTTGCTGTGTCCAACTTCAATATGATGGCTTTTATTTATTATGTTTTATTTTGCCATGTTTGGTTATTTAAAAAAAGAAAGAATTCAAATGTTCTTGTCACATGAAATGGTAAAAGTCTGAAGTAGTCAAAATGCTAATTACTCTGACTTAATCATTATACCCTGATACAACATGAACACGTTTCCAAAATTCACATCTACCACTCAAATATGTATAATTATATGTTCATTAAAAATAAATATTTTATCTTAGGAAAAAGCTACTTGTGGGGAAAAGGAAATTTTGGCCAGAAGTCACTGAAATATTGACAAAACAATTTTAATTGTGTCTTAAACTGACTTAATATATCTCACACTAAATCTATATTAAATGAAACCAACATAATTTAAACTCATACATTACTGAAGATTCGTGATAAATTAGTGCTCTGTTTATTCTAAAATACACACAAATTTATATCCATTTCATGATTTTTTTCACTAATGGCTAGTGATAAATATTGTGGTTAATCTCCCATGGTTCTTATTGTATTCACTTCTTAATAGTTTACCCTTGTGCTCATGTTTCCATCCAAGATCTTAAGATGTTCCTCGAGCTGCACAAGAAGAAGAACAGTCCATTATGCTCAGAATACAGGCTGATAAGAGGACTGCACAGGGGGTGTGTCTTGAGTCTCAAGCAACGGTGACAAAATGACTCCTAAGTAAAAAGCTCACACATCTAATCAAGCATCACCTCCACTTTCTTCACAAATGCCTACAATGTGTTACTGGCTTCCTTTCAGAGTTCTGCCTGGTAGTTTAAGTTCATTAATTCTTCCTTAGAAGACTTTGCAATTTAGGGTCTGAGATCTGGTTTTACAATATCCTTCACACTCGTATTTAATAGTTCTCACTAAGACGGGGGCATATGCTTAAGAATGGAGCCTCTGAAAGAGAAGCAAGCTGCCTCCAGGTGCTGACTAACTGTTTCACCTTTGGAAGTCAAACATCTGACCAGTCAGTGTATTCTCTATGCAAGGAGAAAGAACAGCCCTGTTTTAAAAAGCAGCATCGTGATTTCCATATTGTTGGTTTCTCACAGCTTCAGCCCTGTTGTGTGGTTGGTACTCACACACCTTGCATCCCAATGTGCTCAATTAATAAAAGGAATGTGCAAATTTTACTCTGCTTCCTCATCTTCTCTACCCTATAAAATGTTTTCACTTTTTAATTAAAATGAGTGCTTATGTGTGTGTGGTTTAAAAAGCCATCTTTCTCAACCCAGAATCCAAATTGATATTGCCTTGTCTCAGGGCACATCAATTACACAACTCAGGGGATAAGTGCCAGGAACAAAAATGCCCCCATGTTGGCATTAGCCACATCCTGTCTCACACACACCCAAGAGATCACTATCACATCAAGGATCTTAGCTAATATACCAATGACTGGCTAGAGAACCGAAATGATCCTCTACTCTCCATCTGAGGGTTTCTGAAAATGGGCTACAATATGTGGTTCAGACCTGCTTTGTCCTGTGTGGTTTCACCTTAATAACAAACCCAAGAAACTGAAGTGGAGCATAAAAATGTGGCTATAACACAAGCTGTGGTGTTTGATTTGGTTGGTTTGTTGATGATGGATGGTTCATGAAGCCAGTCCACCTGAGTTCAAATGCCAAATGTCACATCCTACCCATATGTCCCTTGGCTTAGGAGACTTTGGCTCTCTGTGACTCAATATTCTCATCTATAATAAAAACATTAAATTGTATAAATGCAAAGAATGAGATGACTTTTATCAACCACTAGTAAAAGATGCACAAGAACAGGAATTTGGGGGTTACTTGTTGCTCCATCCTAGCCTCAAAAAGAGCATCTGATATGCACTTAGTAGGATTCCTTTACACAAAGAAGGAAGAATGAACAGCCCTAGTAGGGAAATGGCTGTGATACAGTCATAATCATAGCTGCTGATTATTCTTTTGTCATTATGAATTATAAGATCATTTTGTTCTAATTTCTCCTCAGATGTAAGACCTCAGGATAACTATTACCTCATTTTCTCTTAGAGACTTCAGAAAAACACTGTGAGATAGAAGAAAATGCCCTAGCCTGAATCAGCAGTTCCATTCTAACACAATTATCCCATTTTGGACATTTTCTTTACCATTTTGATAATTCATGAACAGAACAGGTGGTATTATAAATATCACAAGTTTGTTATTAACAATGCAGAGTACTGTCCAACAGATGAAAGTGTTAATACACCAAAAGGGAATATTAATTTCACCAAGATTAGAAAAATACAATCAATTAGGTATTTAACTATTAGGCATGGTATTGGATACTACAGTTGGGAACAAAAGAACAATAAAGACCCATTCAGATTCTGAACCCTAAATATGTAAAGTAGTAAAATAACTAAAAGGTGCTGCTCCTGTGAGCTCACCATGGAAGAGCCAATGTTTAAGACAGTCACATATGATATCTTCATGGTTGCCTCAGGTTCTGTGTAGTCATCTTTTGGCATCAGGTCAGACATTGTATTAATACTTCTGTGTAAGTGAACTAAAGTTTTCCAAAAGAAGATTAATAGGGTTATCGATGATCCTCTAATCAAGATAACAGTTTTTATTAATTAAAACAATGGAGTTTCAATTAAAATGCTTCAGGAAAACAATGGAAAGAGAAGACAGCCAAAACATTAATTTATGTGCATTGAATACATAATAGATCTATATGGTGGTCTATACTGTTTTCTTATTTTGTATATATCAGGATTTTTCAGAATAAAATTTAAAGATAGATACCAACAAATCTTGACAGATATCAACAAATCTTAATTATCTTCCTCAGTTGTTGTTTTAACTGCAGAACTATCATCTCATTATCCAGATGACCCTGTGATATGTTTAGAGTCCGTGGAATGAAAAGAAAAATTTAACTCTCAATTAAAATCCTTTGAAAGCTTAAAAGGTTATAAGTATTGGAAAATAGTTAGAAGAAACAGAGACTATCATACTTTATCCCAATTTTGCAATTATTTTATGGCATTGACTGGTTCATACCTTGTCCTTATGGCTAGTAAGAAAAATTATTGGCTAGATTGTAGCAGCTATAGGAAAGAAGAGAGCTCTCTCTCATTAGAGAGCTTCAGACATAGTGCACTATCTAGAGGTAGAACACAGGCATGGGCTGCTGTCTTGCATCTAATCATAGCCAAGCCCCTGTTGAGACCGACTACTCATTTATTAGCGATACCACCATGGCATTGTCACAGCACTGGAGAAACTTCCGCATGTATCTTGCGTTTGTGGTTCCTAGATTCTATGATTTATTCTCCATGCAATTCCTCTTGCCTTTTCAGAATCTAGACTTTACAACTTACGTCAAAGAGCTGACACTGGTTTAATGAATCTCTATTTGTGACAGAATTGGGGGGGCTAATGATTTCTCTCTGGTTACTTTCAAATATATTTGAAAAATAAAACCTTGTCATTTTTAATTTACAGCCCAATAGAAGAAAGTATGCAAACAGAGATCAAAGAAATTATAGAATCACACAGAGTTCACAGTAAGGCCCCTTCATTCTGCAGCAACAGAACCAAGATTCAGCTAGAAGAGATGAGCTTTAAGATTACACACTGTTCAATGCTGCTATGCATAGAATGTCAGACTGTGGACTCTCAGCTAGTTCTTGCTCTGCCACATTTGTCAAGTCTACAGATGGGGCCTCTAGAGGCTGTGCTTTGAAGACATATAGATAACTAAACCAGTGCCAGACACTGTTCCTCTATCTCTCACCAAAGTCTCTTTATATAATACCTCTCATTGTAGAATTTTTTAAAGGTTTCTTTTCAGGAACAATTATCAAACCAGTTCTCCAAGCACAAGATGCATCTGTAGTCATCAGTAGCTCAGAACTAAAGGTACTGCCCACGGGGAAAGAAAGGTCTACAAGGAGTCAGAGATGCTCACATCAAAGTACCCTTAAGACAAGCCAAGAGGATCGTGATACCAGAGAATAGTAAAGATAAACTCTGCCTCCTTGGCTGTTTCTTACACAGCCCAGAAAGACAGCACTCTACTTGGCTAAAAAAAACTCCAACAGGGCACTACTTATATTCAGCTCTCTAAAAATATAGGACTAAAATCTACTACTCATTAGAATTCAATCTACTACTCATTAGAATGATTCTTCCTATTTAACATTATTGTCTGTCTCTATGACTACAGGTACATTTCTGAACATAATAGTTAAAAAGCCATAATTGAAATTAAATACATTTTCTTTACTGACTTAGAGCTAATGTTTCTAATTGAATAACATTTGTAACTATGAAAGTTAAAGCAGCACATATCATGTCTATAGGTAATGACTGCTTATAAATTAGTCCCAAATTTTTTAAATAAAAGTAACTATCATTCCAAGGACCAACCTTAATGAACATGAGTCTGGGAAACCCTAGCATTATTTCACTGGGATTTCTAAAGAGGATAGAGAATGGTTAATTCATTAAGGCAAGCGAACAAGCTGAAAAATGATAAAGGTATCTTTAGAGCCATTCTTGGAAGACAAGAAACCTTGCTGATGCAAAGACTGGTGTTAATTGTATGCATTTTACTACCCACAAAACTCCGAGGGGACCAGATTGTTATTATCTTCAAATAGTAAAGATTTTTACACATGGTTCTTATTGAAACCAAAAATTTACTACTGAGGAGTCAAGTTATAGAGAAATGCCCAGTGAAGTAAGAATATACCTGTGACTACTTCCAGGTTTCACCAGCTGGCCTACCATCATTTCCTGGTACAGCAGTAAAATTGTCAGCCTCAAGTCTTCCTTATGCTAGTCAAGGAAGCAATCCACCTGCCAACAATTTAGTGTTCTGCTTTTTTCCAAGTCCAGTTGACACATTATGGGTTCCATTGGTTAGTCATTGTTCTATTCTTAGCATGGAATATTCTTTACGTTCAATTATCCTAATTAACCCTAAAGTCACTGTCATGTGGAAATAGAGGCTTGGAGACATTAAGTTACCCAAGTTAGTATAGGGCAAAACCAGGACACTCACTGGATCTTAGTTTCTTGCCTGTCCAGTAACTGCTTTCCATGCTATACTGTTTAAGGCTTCCCATGAACGGCTTCCCTGAAACAAAGACTGAAATATTGTTAAAGAAATCCCATTCATCTTTTAAATAAAGAAAAATAGAATTGAAATATGTACTCTAGAAAACCACAGAATGATGAAGCATTCCAAAAATGTCAGCTGGCAAAAACTACAGGAAACTAAGGACTGCTGAGAACAGGAGAAACAGTCTTCACTAGGATGAGTCCCTAATTGGTATCCAATGCCAACTGGTCAGTCTTGAAATTATATACATACAAGTAATGCTAAATGGACTGAGTAGGTTGTATTTATATATTTAGGTGTGTGTGTGTGTGTGTGTGTGTGTGTGTGTATGTATGTATGTGTGTGTAAAAGAAAAAGAGGCCATGATTTCTGGAGGGAGCAATGTGGGTACATGGGAATGGCTGGAGGGAGGAAAAGGAAATATTATGTAATTATATTTTAATTTTAAATGGTTTTGATTTTTAAACAGTCAGCATAGGTTCTTGAGACCAGAGAGAATAAGTAATATTCATATCATCTATCATAATCAGATAATTTGGAGCTACTGTGAACAGCAATGAAGTTGTAATGATCACCACTGTCTTTTCTCTGCAGGCTAATTTGATCTTGTAAAGGTACCAATGTCATGTTATGTACATGAGATCAAAGTTTATCACTCAATTTAAATGTCTTTCAGTAGGATAACTTACTTACTGGATTGCAAATGCATAATGAGATGGATAGCTTTCAGATTCCTCTTAAAAATCCTGAATAAGTAACATAGTAAGGACATCTAAACTTTATTATGTCACTAATAAATGAAAATTCAGTAGAAAAGAAGAAAGCAATGCTCAACTAATGTGTCCAAGGACCCACAATTATTAAACAGCAGGGATGAGATTCAAATTCAAGCCCCCACCGTTCCATCAACGTGCCATTGTATGAACTCTTATGGTTGAAATTATACATTAAATTTCATGTTTACCTGAAAGACCTGGCTTTTTGTTTGAAATTAATTTGTCCCAAGATCTCTATATAAAATACATTCACCAGAAGTAGAAGTCCAATAACCTAAAGGAGTAAAGAGTAAGCTTTTAAAAACTCATTTTCTAAGCTAACTCACTCTTGCTCATCAGGTCTCAGCTTAATTTGAACTTCCTCCCGGAATTCTTCCTGCCCCAACTCAACAATCCTGGACTAGAGGCCCCTAGTACCTGTTCCCACAGGTACCATAACACAATCTTCTAGACTTAAGTGCTTGATGACTTAAGTTACCCTCAGATGCATAAGTTACGTAAGAACAGCTCCTGATCCTGGCTTAGAGTCTACTGTGTTCCCAAGCCTAGCATACAGTAACTGCACAAGAACATTTACACAATAAATAAATGACAGAATTACTGAATATGACATAATAAATTTCATTTGGCTTTTGAAATATGTTAATTAATGCCAAAAAAGAAATATAGTTTGAAAAAGATAGGAGCTGTCTTGTAATAAGATGATGAAACATCCATGTTCTAAAAGGAAGAGAGGAGTTGGGGGAATAATAAAGCCTATGTATTATGATAACATCAGAAAGCATGAGCTGGGCTCTCACAAAACAAAGCCAAAGCAGGTTAGAATTCCCAGCTACCCTTGATATGTCTATCCACCATTGTTAGGATACATCATTTCCAAATCAATATCGAAAGTGAACATTCACAGATAATACCAGACACCTGCAGTGATGCTTTGTCTATGGCCAATTAAATAGGATATCCTCCTGGACATTTCTACCACTAATTGGTCAGGGTAAGATACGCATGAGCTGGGGTGATTACCTTAACACATCTGCCTCCGGTGGTGTCAGAGAGAAAGCAAGAGTCATTAGAAGAAGGGTGGCTAATTTGTTTGCTTATCTCAGAGCCCAACCAGTTAAGGATTATAAATCCTCTTGGAGTTTAATGCAAGGCTCAGAGCGAAACTGGGACAAGGAAATGATTTTAAAACCTTCAGCCCTAGGAGGCAAAAGTGGTAAGGATCCCAAAGACAAGACAATAAAAGAGTATTTATACCTAACAGTGTGAAAGTAGTATGTCTCATTAAATAAACCATCTTTTATTATCCTGAGGAATCACTGACCCATAATGACAGAAAAGTCCACAATTAAGCATAGTTACTGTGAATCACCAAAGACATAGAACACAACCCTTTCCTTTATAAGTGAATAATCCCATGGATGCTCATACCGACTCATCTGGGGGAAAAGAATGTTCTTTTTTCAGAAAGGATACAAAATAATGATACAATCTTGTTTCTCACTAGAATCTGTTCATTTTAACAATGTAGACCTACAGGTGAAAACACAGATCTAGTGTTAGCAACAGCAGTCAGGTGATAGGGGGAGAAAACGAAATGCACCAAAGGAAACAAGCTAGCAAGGGACACACAACAGCAGAACTCATTTGTCATTTAGCTCAAGGCAGACAACAGGCAAACACACCACTTCAGAGCCTCCAACATTCTTTGACCTTGGGTCTCTGGAACAGGCAACCTGTCAACATCCCTAGTCATAAAGAAGTTTTTGTATTCAAATTGCATCATAGTATAGTTTTTGTTGAATTCTGTCTTCCTACTAAGAGATCCCCAGGTTCCAAAAAGGATTATAATCAAGGATCATTTCTTGATCATATTTTTACAATTTTCTCATATCTGTGTTAGAGGTTGAATTGACATCCATGTCATTTCTCATCATGTAACAATATTCTCTTTAACTTTGTAGCTAGAGAGCCCATTGGCTGAATTACTTTGTTAATTGCTCTAAGGTCTGTTACCATTCTCCATTTACCAGATATGTTGATTACATTCAACATCTCTTTCTTAGATTGAGAAAGTATCCCACATAGGATATAACTGGTCTAACTGAACAAGTAGAAAAGAAGGCGAGCTATAGCTTATGACTTTAGAGATTCTAATGTGTGCAAATTACCAAAATATATCTCTTGGAGAGTTGTATCACAAGCCATTTATCCATCAAGCTATTACTTGAAAAAGAGCATCCCCAAGTACCAACTGCTGCTTCCTGAGAAGACATGAGAGATGGACTTAGAGAGGATGAGGAATAGCAACTTAGAGTGTGGAGGGCCATGGCTGAGAAAGAGTTGAACCATATGTAAGCCCCAGAAGTCTTGCAGCTATCTGGGGCTTTGGGGTACAAATGTGAAGAAAAGTCAGCCATGATGTGGGGAAGAGGAAAGAGAAATAATGACATCCGTATCTAAACACAGCCATACCAGTTCTCTGGTGGCATGACATGGTAGAGTTATTGTATCTGCTGCGTCAGTATATTAAAGATTCTGTCAGTTGCTGTCTTAAAATATCTCCCCAAAATAGCATCCTCCTATTTGTCTTTCAATGGAACTATAGGTCAAGGGCAGAAAAGCTTCTCTTTAGATATTCACAATGTTTTTCTTTTCTGGGGTAGGAGCCATAAGCTTCATATGCACTAACTCCAGTGGGTTCCATGACTTCAATGCAGATCGCCACCTAATAGCAAAATTATGACCACAGCAAATCCATATTTTCATAAATTTAAAATGTCACAGCAAGTTCAAATGATTTTTTAAATAGATGTGATTCCACCAATTGAAAGAAACTGAATCTTCATAAGGCAAATGAGCCTATTTAATTGACTGCTTCAGAGTGTCAAGCAGATGGAGGCATCAATGTCTGTGTGATGAATAGGATTAATAAGGAGCCTTACAATTTTGCTTTGTTGTTTTGGAGCTGTTTTATTCCAACAAGAAAATAAACACACAATATGATTCTGAGAAATGCACTCAACCATCCCCAAAATCCAATTTTTCTCCTTAAAACAATAGTTTAAAAAGTATGAAGATAGTAGCAATGCTTTACCCCAGGCTGAGAGCAGAGTTTGCAAAGAACCAGTTATGTATGATCACACAAGCACTTGGGGACAGCTCATGCAGTGACAGCTGGCCAACTGGAGTATCTGCTTCTATTGCAGATGCTTGGGACCAAGGTAAAAAAAAAACCTCAGAACTTCATGAAACGATTTGACCATTGGCTCCACTGTATAGTATATAGACAGGGAAGCGGATGTTAGCTGGAGTTCAGCAGGTTGCAATTCACTAGCAAAACGCACATTTGTTGCGGTAACACTTCATGCAGTGTTCTCCCTTCTTTTTGCTTCCTTTAACTAGGGTAAAATTGTATATCATAAAAATAAGAGGATATTATTACAGGAAAATAGTGTGGAGCTACAGCTGGAGATTCCCTACTCCCAACCAGTCTCTCCAGACCTGTTTTCTCATCCAAATAGATCTAGGCCAGCTCCAGGTTTACCACCTCAGCCATCCAATAAGAGGATAAAGGCACAAATGCTTCCGAAACTAAAGAGAACGAGGTATGAGGAGTGAGCAATTTCCCCACGTTGCTAAGTTACCAGTAGAATTTCCCTGGAGAAGTGACTACCTCCTTTAGGAATATAAGCAGTCCATGTATTATCATAGCTCCTTGTAATTGTTGTAAGTATTCAGTTGCTCTTCAATATTGACATGTTCCTTTTGGCATTCTCCTAATAGATTTTTTTTCACTATTTCAAATGTTTGAAGTCATTGGTCTTCCAACTTGCCGTCTTAGTATCTGCCTGGAGGAAATCCACCATATAGTCAAGTTTGTTGACTGAAGAAGGATCTTGATCACAGTTGCAGCCTTCTGCATAATGATTTGAAGAGAATACTCCGATATCAAATATACCACAGTGACCCTAAGATAAATTCTTTCATTGGTAAAGTGTGATGAGCTACCCAACGGTGCAATTTCCGCTGATTGTGAGCACAGTTGTCGAAGCTGATTTGAACAGCCTGATTGCTTGTTTCACAGCTGCCAAGTGTATCCATTAGCTCTGGGGAGCTACTGTTACCCTGAATCTTTGGCTGATAAACAAAGTGATCAGAAAATCCTCTGGTAGCCAGCCAAATTTCCAGCCTGAACTTCCATGTGAATCCTAGCAATACCAAGGAAGCTTTTATCCCAAGGACTAACAGAAAAAAAAATTTCTTTTTACCAATGGTTTTTTTTTTTTTTTTTTTTTTTTTTTTTGTCCTGCAAAGGGAAGAACAAAGTGCCCTACCCAGGGCCTGGAAAGAAAGCTGACTTCAGAGATCACACTGATACCTTCCTATCCCATTTTCACAGCAGGGAGGAGAAGGGCTAGCACAGAGCAGCATGCTGTTAAAACCTTGAATTAATGGACTTGCAATAAATCCAAAGCTCTGTTCTGTACAGAGGCCCTGTAAGTTCATAAATGAAGTGCGAGATAAGAAAACCAAAAGAGCAGCAAAGAAGACAGGAAAAGAAAATGGCTAATATCCCACATTTGCTGTAGGAAATTCAGAAGTAACTTGCACATGAGTTTACCATTTTTTTTTTTTTTATGCCATGATTTGATCCAGAGAACTTAGCAATACAGATCCCAGGATTTCCATCAACTTTCACACACTGTGTGTCCTGGAGTTTCCTGCTGAATAGCATCCATCAAATCAAGCACTGTCAGTACCCTAATCAGAGGAGCAGTGTAGTCACATTAGAAGAGCAGGAAGGGGCTGCCTCTTCAGCAGCACGCAACATGTAAAGGAGGCCTGTGTGCTTCAGACTCCTTCTATCATTTTATTGATTGAGAATATCATAAACACACATAATTTATTTTTGAGCAAACTACAGGTTAGTTTGTGTGTTTTTAAGAAGGTCTCATTATGTAGACTTGGGCGGGCCTTCAACTCAGAGAATCACCTGCTACTGACTTCTGAGTGCTGGGATTAAAGGTGTGCAACCCCATAACCAGCTCAAATTACAGTTTGATCCAACTAGCTCACATTTTTCTCTGCCCTTTCCTCTTCACTTTCTCTCTTTCGGTTTGAATGGGGAAAAAAAACTTAACTGAACACAAAGTGCTGTTTGATATTTTTACCTTGCTAATTAATGGGTTAACTAGTCAGTGGTGGCCCACAATAGCCATTTAATTTGTTCTAGTAATTAATAGAGAATAATAATCTGATATCTATAGTGATATCCTTGCCTAAATAAAGGTTTTATTTTAATTTCACATTTGTAAACTTAGGTAGTATTCACCAGGAACCCATATACCTTCTAAACATGAAATGGCATGGCCAGCCCAGAATTCATTGTTTTATCTTTCAATTCTCAGGATCATGGGATGAGGGAAAATTAAAAGCCAAAAGAGAAATAAGAATAACAAGTTCAACTTGCTCAGTAATAGAAGAAACCATCCCACCATGGTGCTGCAGAGTTAGTTAACAGCCACTGGCCACAAGTGAGAAAGAGGCTTTCCGCACAAGAAGTAGAAAGGTGTACACCTGCAGCATCACTGGAGATGTCCAATTCTTCCGTGGGTTTTTTCATCATTTCACATGACTCCATTCCTGCCTGCTGTCTAATGAATCAAAATACATTGCATGCATGTATGATATACTCAAAGCATTAATAAGTATTATATATAGTTATATATAAGCTATATGTAGTTATATATAATGTATATATTTGTGTATATATACATATACATATATATGTATATATAGTTTTAAAAGCTTGACCTGTAACTACAGCTTGAGAGTCATACTCAAAAACTCTTTCAAAAATCTAAACAATAAATTTTTATTTAAAACATCAAGCTGAGGAAATAGAATAGAAGCACAATTGTAACAAATTCTAAATGTGAACTCCATTTGGTATTGTAGCACAAATAAATACTGATCGTACATTTTAAAATAAAGAATTTCATTTGTTCAAATGGTAGCTTTAAAAGTGTCACATGCTCTTTGTCCTGGGATGTTAGGGCATTGTTCTAAGAGCACTCAGGATTCCTCACAGAAAAAGAAGAAATATTCATTGTATAGTTTTATGAAATCTGTCCATATTTGTTTTAAATGATTTTCTTTTACCTTGCAGTAGGGAAATAATTTTTTTCCTAGCAATGAAGCCATTCCTCATTACCTTATGTACACAATATATAATGACACCAATTTTTGGGTAAAAATTATGGATTGTTGATAATTATACCAGTAAGAAAGGTTCCTCTTGCCCTAAGATGCTACACATGCATATTTATTCTATTGCCTCTTAGAAGCTATGAAGTCACCTTTGACGTGTATAAGGAGGGCTATTACTCTTCAATTAATGCCATTATTGTTCATGTGATGCTCAATGTAACATTCATCATTTTTGCCTTTTAATATTAAAAGTTTTACATAAATAGCAATATTTAATCAGTTTTAATACTATAAGTCTACTAATTTTATTAGTTTTCCTTAACCTGAAAACATTGAAAGAACCCTTTCCTCTCCCCCAATAAACTGCATTTGATTAGCACCCTGAGTAGACCTCCAAATGTAATTCAGATACAATGCCAGGCCAAAATGAGCCTAACCTTGTATGACTTAAATATGCATAGCTAATAAATTAAGGTTGGGTAATGCTTAAGAAACATAAGGCATATTTACAACATTAATATATAAATGTTTCTGGCTTTAATACAGTTGCACGTAATTGTTTCAGTGATATAGTTTTCTGAAAAGTTTTTTCTTATACCTAATCTTTGGTACCAAACAAATCTTCTGCCTTTGGTACATATAAAAACAAATCTTTATGATATATAATAGACAATTAGATAAATAACAGTAAATAAACTAAACAATTAATAATAAAAATTCTGCAACTTCTAAAGAAAACATAGGCAGTACTCAGAAGACGCAGACACAGAAAAGGACTTTCTAAGAAGAACTTCCTGTGTTCAAGAATTAAAGCCAACAGTTGACAAGTGATGCCTCATAAAACTAAAAAGCCCCGGGACAGCTAAGGGAACAATCAACCAAGTGAATAGAAACCCCACAAAGTAGGAAAGAATGTATACATCTGATAGAGGATTAATATTCAGAATACATAAAGATCACAAAAGAAGAAAGAATGAAGAGAACAAATGACCCAGTTTAATGTGGGCTACAGATCTGAACAGGCAGTTCTCAAAAGGAGAAATAAAGATGCCTAAGAAACACCCTGAGCAATGGTCAATTGCAATCAGGAAAATGCAAATTAAAACTACTTTGAGATTTGATCTTTCCCCAATCAGAATAGCTAAGATATAGGAAACAACCAAAAGCAAATGATGGCCACAGTGTAGGGAAAGGGAATTCTCATGCTCTGTTGGTAGGATTATGGACAGGCACAGCCATTGTAAAAATCAGTATGGAGAGTTCTCGAAAAAGCTAAAACTAACCCCATCATATGACCCAGCTGTACTACTACTTGGACTCAATGTCCTACTTCACAGATGTTTGCTCAGCCATGTTCACTGCCACTCTACTCACAAATGCCTGGAAATGGAAGCCACCTAAGCAGTCTTCCACTGATGAATGGATAATGAAAATGTGGTATGTATACACACTGAAATACTATTCAACTGTAAAGAAAAATGAAATAATGAAATTTGCAAGTAAATGAATGGAACTGGAAAATACTATACTGAGTAACTAACCCAGGCCTAGAAAGACAAATGCCACATGTTTTCTCTTATTTGTGGTTCCTAGGTCCAAATTTTTAGATATAAGTATATAACCTGAACTAATTGCAGATATCAGGAAAGTAAAAGGGACCATTGTAGGTTCTGGGGGGGAGAAGGAGCTCCAGAGAGGCGGGCAGTAGGACACAGGTGCTATGAAGGGGGAAATGGGTGGGGATTTAGCTGGGATAGAGGAGGAATAAAACATACTCACTAAAGACATTTAAAGAAGTCCTGGGAAAACATCATTTTCTGTTTACTTAAAAATAAGTACATAATGTACGTGCATGTGTGCGTGCGTGCGTGCGTGCGTGTGTGTGGTGTGTGTGTGTGTGTGTGTGTGTGTGTGTGTATGAGTTTGAATGAAGTTATGCCTTTGGAGTGATAATGCTGCCTGCAAGAGCCATAGACATCTAACAAAAACCGTGGTGCCAGGCATACAGAACTTCCCTTCAAGCTGACAGTAAGTAGAGTCCAAGAGACACACAAAACAGAACAGGCTACGACTGTAGCCCTTCATTGCCTCCCAGAACTTGAAAGTAAGAAACTATTGCTAATCACACCAGACTCTTCAGACATGAGTCTAATAGAGGTAGGACTGACCTGGAAGCCTCCACCCAGAGGACTGTCTCTCACAGTATCCAAAGCTGCTATGCAAGCTACCAAGGGAGACAAGCAATCAGTAGTCCTACACAGCTATAAAACCTATGGACCACAACACTGACTAGTGTAGCAAGATGTCCCCAAGGGTACAATAGTGACACTTATATCTTGAGGCTAACCAACTTCCATGTAATTGGATTAAAGGCCTGCACAATAGGAGGGAATTCATGACAGGCTCTGTAAATCCAGGCAACTACTCGTAGTTGGTGAGGCCATGAACCCTAGAGAAAAACTAGTGTCATTTCCTGAAACTAGTATAATTTCTAACCACATTCTAAATACTTATCTTTATACCCACAGATAAGTGCAGGTCTCACCCTTTATGAAGGACACTTCTGTTTGTAACAGACGGATACTATTAAAGAAAGCCACGCTGGCCATAATGCAGAAAATGACTGTGGAGTGCCCAAGTTCAGTTAACATATCCACAACATAACCCCTACCCCTGAGGTTTAAAGAACAGCATGGAAGAGGGCATGGAAATAGTTTGAGAGCCAGAGGCAGTGAATGTCTACAAGATAACTGTTCTCTCCACACAACAGAGAAATTGCACATATGAACTCATATGTCATGATAACATACACAAAAGTTGTACAGGCTGAAGTCATTTAAAAAAATCTCAGCATAGAGGGAGAAGAGGAGCCTGAAGTTGTACCCTTAGCTATGAAATGATTAATAATTGATCGCTGATGGAAGAGAAATAGTTTTCTTTAAGGATGTGGACTCAGTAGACTGAGCTCATTCCAGTGGATGGCCATACACCAAGAATATACAGCCAGCAGTAATTATCACATGGGCTTTAAAAAATAGGAGGATACAAAGTTGGGTAGGTGCAGAATGGAGGAGTGGATTTGGATGAGCTGAGAGAGAAGCATGAATAAGATCAAATATAATATATGAAATTCTCAAAAGAATTAGTAAAACACATTGCTAAACTATAAAGAAAATTTAATATGGCATCTAAATATTTCTGGCAAGACTATAATTATATTATTGAGTGGTGAGGAGAGGGAGAACATTCCAAAATCTACTGAATTAACCTAGAAGAAATTGAGAAGAAATATACCTTTATTGCAGCATCTTTATTTTAGATTAAGGGAGATGGTATTAAATATTTTAAAATCCACCATTGGAAGTTTAGAAAATAATGTCTCCTTGCAGCTGATGAATGTGAAATCTCATAATAAGATTTTAAATCTACATTACTGTGTTGATAATTATAAGTAAATGGATATATAACTGAAGAACTTTTATCCAACATATATTTATAGCAAGTTTAAAATGAGGTATTAACCTTTTCCTTTCCTAACTGGTATAATAAGTAAGTGTTTCATCTTTCCCAGTTATTGAGACTGAACTGGGAAATGCATTTATACTAACAACATTGTCTGCTGTAAGAGGGTTTGACCTTCGCTGAGAATGGATGGATCACCAGCTTTCTTAGACATTATTGGGATCATAATTCTTAATCGAAATTAGATGTGTACATCTGAGTGCAAAATGGGCTGTGCAATTCACATTAAATTCTAATTGTATAACACATAAAGAGAATTGAAAATGTGGAGATTCTATTTCTACTCACAAAAGCAGTGACATCGAGATTAAAAGTTAAATATATCTACATTTCTGTGCAATATTTCACTTCAACTTGAAAGTATTTTGCATTTTCTCATGTTAAAAAATACAATTTAGTTTATAGCTCTGTCCCTGCAGTTTAGATTTACAGAATAGAATCTGGAATTCAAAATGCAACAAAATTTACCATAGAGTAATCATCTTCCGTAACAATTATTATGTAGCTACTAGGGGCTATGTTTTCCTGTGTTGGTTTACAAATGAGAAATATCTTTCAAAGTAACAAATTCAAGTAAATTCAAAAACTGATAAGTGGTGGAGCTGAACAATTGACTCTATGGACCTACCAGATTGACTCTACCATGCTGCACTGAAATACCCTGAAAAAGATATTAAACACATCTGTGTTGGCTAGTTTTTGTCAACCTGATGCAAATCAAAGTCATCTGAGAGGAATGGAGCTCAACTGGAAAAAAAAAGCCTTCATAAAATTGGCATGTAAGTGCCCTTAGAATGTTTTCTTGATTGAGGATTGGCAAGGTTTGGTACAGTCTACCATGGGTAGTGCCATTCCTAGGCAAGAGGTCCTGGAGTATATAAGAAAACAAACTGAGCAAGCCAGGAGGGACAAGTCAGTAAGCAACATTTCTCTATAGCCTCTATAGCCTCTATAGCCTGACCCCAGTTCCTGCCCTAACTTCCTTGGATGATGGACTGAATCCAAGCTATAAAATGAAACATGACCCTCTGCCCCGACCAAGTTGCTTTTGGTCATGGTGTTTTATCACAGCAGTAGAAACTCTAAATAAGGTACTAAAGAGATGGCTCAGAGGTTAAGAGCACTGGCTATTCTTCCAGAGGACCTGATTTCAATTCCCAGCAACCACATAGTGGCTCACAACCATCTATAATGACATCTGGTGCCCTCTTCTGGCATGCAGGCATATATGTAGGCAAAACACTATACATAATAAAGAAATTCAAAAAAGAAGGAACTCTAAGACAATGGTCATGCAAGAGCAAGACCTATTAACCATAGATAATTGGTAACAGATCACTATAACAAAGCTGGACTATATGGACATTTAAAAACGGTGAAGAAATTACTCTTTAGCTTCAGATGAGTATTTATCATCATTCAAAGACAGACAACTGAGTCATCTTACAATAAAAGATCAGCCATATAGAACTTCACAATTAGGTTTCTTTAAACAAGATCTCAGGGTAAGCTTAAGGCTCACTAAACTGCTTGTATTCAATAACTCAGTGTTTGATATGGACCTTGACCAGAACCAGCTTACCATGGAGTTCTATTACTGATAATTGATCATTTCCATGGCTTTTCATCATTTTTCAGAGAGTTTATGACTTTGAAATCTTATTCTATTCTTGTTTGGACTAGTCTCTGTATATTTTGCATGCAAAATTTATATTGCATATAGAAACTTTTCTACATGTAAGAAAAATATTAAAAAGCATGTGTATAACTTCATGAGCTTTGCCCAGTGAACATAGTGATGTAAGCAGCTTACATGTGAAGAGCAGTCAGGTCACAAAACAAGACATTCCTGCTTTCATAAGCTGCTTTTACTCATTTGCAAATATGCAAGAGTCATAGAGAATGTGCTATTTTTTATCTGGGTATTTTCTTTTCTTTTTCTTTTTTTTGAGGGGGGAGGGGTAAGGGTAAAAGCTGAAAGATCAGAGAAGCAGAACAGTCAGCCACTAGCTTACCTCTATGAAATCCTCAGCTTCAGGAGAGCAAATTCCTGTTTCCTTATGCCTTATATACCTTTTTACGTCCTGCCATATTACTTCCTGAGATTAAAGGCATGTGTCACCACTGTCTGGTTCTGTTTCTCTCATGTAGCCCAGTGTGACCTTGAACTCACAGAGATCCAGACAGATCTCTGCCTCTCGAGTAACAGGATTAAATGTGTGCCACCACTGTCTGACCTCTAGGTCTAATTTAATGACTGGCTCTGTCCTCTGATCCCCAGACCAGCTTTATTGGGGTACACAATATATCACCACATTTCCCCTTTTATGTCTAAAATAATAAAAGAAGGTTATAACCACTGTGGATATTGCTCTGTATGCTGTGAATGTGTTGCTCTGATTTGGTTGATAAATAAAACACTGATCGGCCAGTAGTCAGGCAAGAAGTATAATATAGGCAGGATAAGCAGAGAGGAGACTTCTGGGAACAGGAAGGCTGAGTTAGGAGTTGCCAGCCAGACACAGAGGAAGCAAGATGTAAAAGTACCAGTAAGCGAAAGCCACGCGGCAACTTATAGATTAATAGATGTGGATTAATTTAAGATATAAGAACTAGATAACAAGAAGCCTGCCACAGCCATACAGTTTATAAGTAATGTAAGTCTCTGTCTGTTTATTTGGGTCTGAGTGACTGCAGTCCCAGCAGGACTGGAGAAAACTCCAGCTACATATAACAAAAAATAAAAAATAAAAATAAAAACTATATACAATAAGTATATATAATATATACAGGCAAGAGATAACATCAACAATGTCTAGTCCAAGTATTTTCATTCAACAATATGCTTCAAGATTCATCTGTGTTGTTCATGTAAGTGTAGTTTAGTTTTCTTACTGCTATATAGTATTACACTACACAAATGTATCACAATTTATTTATAAATTATGTTTTGAATTATAAGATTATTTTGTTTGGGTAGTACCAAAATAAATCCATCCTTCACCTTGAAAACAATTTCAACTTTACAATTTAGTAAGTGCATATATTATTTACATTCATTCTGTATTAGTGAATGAAAATATAGAATGTGTATAATGATAACCAAAACACACTGATATAATTTAACTTGTACCATCCTTTTTAGAAGTTTATCAATAGTGAAGTTAGAATTTCTATGTCCTTAAGTTTAAAGATTTAAATATTAAGATACGACAAAATCTTAAGTAGCAAAACTCAGTACCACCTCTATTTTAGATAGTATATTTACAAAAGTTTGTAACTATAGATAAACTGACTGGAAACAGATTGAATTTGTTTCCTTGTTGAATACTTAAATAATTTGAATAAAAGTGTAGGTAAGCATAAAATGGTGGGTAGCAAATGCATAATGTTAGAAAAACATAGATGTCTAATTATTTCTTTGAGATCCATGAAAGAGTGGATTTACAGTATTCAGGTCAGTCACAAGCAGGTAAAAAATATGAATAATATTACTTGCAATAATACTTTAAACTATGTTGGATTTCCTGTTTGTTCAGGTTGGTGAAAACATACATTCTTTTTCACCATCCTCAAAATCCTTCAAATAGCCAACCAATTAAAATGTATCTGTATCGATTTCTCTTATTCAAAACTCTCACAATGAGAGTATTTAGTTTGAATATGCTTTTAGATATTTACAATCTGCTAAGTCTCCAACAGGAAAATGATACATGCTCACAAGAGTCAACTAGCAAAGGAAATTATAATCAAATTACATCAGCCAGAAGACAAAAGCTCTTGGGGTTTGTGACTGGCTAGCTTCAAGATGCTGTTCCAGTCCTTTCCACAGAGAACACTCTATGCCTTCTGGAAATTGTTTTTTAAATTATTTTCTCACAAAATATAATTATTCAGGACCAGATATACATGAATCTTATCAGTAAGCTCTGTTCGATAGAGATATTAAAGTAAGCAGGTAGAATAATAGAACTGGACAGCACACAAGAATAGCCACACTGAACAGAGCATAACTTTTCTATTGACAAGGATTTCTAAGGACTGATAAATGTGAATTTTGCCCTAATTTTATTTTATAAAGCCAAAACCCAAGTTTCATCCATATAAAGAGGTTAGATCTCGAGAGGCAATCACCCCAACCCATCCTGGGTGGAATGCATGGAGCGCAGACCGTGAGGTCACACAAGTAGTAACACGGGGGAGAAAATTGTGGGCCAGACTTTCTAGTTATTGAGAAATGCTAATCCTAAAAGATAACCAAATAAATTAATTTGTTAACTTATCCTAAATTATTCTGTACACTTATGTATTCTTCAGAATCCCTACACCATTCGGTGAGTTAATGCAAATTATGTACATTTTAATGAGATACTCATGATACAAAGCGGTTTTCTAAATTTTCATTCCTCCACTTTCTTCCACCAATATAACATCACAGTTGTTTTCTGTAAATTTAATGTATTCAGAAGACAAATGTGACCAGATGTGTCACCTACACAGCACCCTTTGCACACCACTCCCTCTCAATGTGTGGACTCGACACTGTTTTCCAAGGATCCCCTGCTGCCTGCCTCTCTCTCTAGCTCTATTCAGCAGTTACTAGAATGCTAGATGGTGCTTGCATCTTCGCAAATTTTACCAATATGTTTTTCATTTATGGATTTCTACTTTCATTCTCTATGCTAATTCCAATCACGCACAAACAGACTCTAAGGAGTCCACCACTTGAAATCATTTATGCAGAAATTCCAGCTTTAGAAAGACAGATGTTCTTCTGTATATAGATTTATTTCTTCTCTCTCTCTCTCTCTCTCTCTCTCTCTCTCTCTCTCTCTCTCTCGTGTGTGTGTTGTATTGTGTGATGTTGTGTGTGCACGTGCGTAGGACATTAAAGCAAAGTGGGACTAAGAGAAGAGGTAGGAAGAGAATGAGCTGGAGGAGAAAGCTGGAAGCAGGAAAGGAACTAAAATATATGTGACCAACAGGGGGTACATCTGGGAGGAGGAATGGGACCAAGGAGGGAGAAGCAGGAAGGGCGAAGGGCAACACTTGGGGAGAACAAGAATAAAGTGTAATCATATATATGTCTAGAAATGTTATAATCAAACATATTATTGTGTATGCTAAAATTATTAATAATAAATTGAAATTTCTGTTAAGAAAATCAATGGACACACTAAGATGAAAGGCTGAAATTTTATGGGATCCCACCCCTAGAAAAAGAACTACAGGCAATTAATGACTACTGAGAGAAGGAGTCTTAGCCTCTTCCAGGGATGAGTCCCCTTACAGATTATTCAGTGCAGAGTGGTCTGCACACAATATACACATAAACAATAAAAACTGATTCATCAGGTTGTATTTGTATATTAGTCATATATATATATATATATATATATATATATATATATATACATGTGTGTATATATTTGCATACATACACATATATGTTTCATATACATATATATGTAGCAATCAAAGAAAAAGACTATCTACTTGAGCATGGTGGTATATGAGAAGGATTGGAAGGAGAGTGGCTGGGAGGGACTAGGGGAAGAAAGGGATGGGGAAATTGATATAATCCTATTTCAATTAAAATACATTTTAAAATATTAAATATTTTAAAATTAAGAAAATCTCTATTACCCTCCTCCTCTTTCCTAACAATAGCTTTCCCTTTCCAAATGTGCTATTAAATTTTCCAAGAAGTAGATATTTTGTTTTCCTCTTCATCCCTCTCAACTTCATTTTTAGGAATTCAAATTGACTTAATTATATATAGACTACATCAATCACAAAATCTTACCAACTCAAATCACCTTAAATAACAAATAAAATTAAGCGCAACCTTTTACAAACCACCTAGCATATCTCTCCACCATACCTTCCTATGGAAATGTGTTCTACCAATTGTGGATGCACCAAAAGGCAAATATAAAAGGCAAGATACATAGTATATCTAATTTGGGAAGTAAGACCCTTCCTCAGAGTCTCATTGTTGGATGACTCTTGAGGTAGATCAGACAACCTTTCTGATTGTCAGTTTGGAGTACACAGATATTGTTTATAATAGATTTTGTTATAGTATATAAATGCTGAGCCATGGGAGTGGTTTTGAAACCTAGGTGCAGATGAGAATTGTGAAGATTTTTTTTGAATACCTGCAATAATCAAACCTACTTAACTGATCTGGTTTAAGACCTGATGTTCATGGCTAAGAACCACTGGACTAAATATTTTTTTCTTTCATAGTTAGATTTGAATTGTTAAATCAAAAAATACTTGAACAAATGTTATTTATTGAATAAAATAAGCTTGTATTCATAAGTCAAATGTGTCTGTCCTCAAAGATGTCATATAACCCAGCAATGAAGAAACCAACTCTCTAGTTGTTAGTGCTGGTTTTGTAGAATGTGGCAGGAGGATACAGAGGGTGCACGTCACTCACTGGATTGCAGTAACTCCAGAACTAGTGCTAGGACCTTCTGTTTACCAGGTATTTCCTTGTGTTTATTGTTTGAACTCTGGTTCCTTGTGCATTATGTTTTATGGAGGAGAGTCAAGGTGGAGTCTACAAAAGCATTTCTGAGTGTTCATATGTGCACCAGCATACTAAAAAACACGATTCTAAACTAATAGCTTCCAACCACCAAATATAGGGAATGACCTTAGTTTTTCTTCAGTGTACAGTAGTCTTTTTGGCTGTTTGCTTCAGGATGTTTTTTTTTCCTTCTAGAAAAAGAGAGCCTGATAAAGTATCATGAATGACTGACTTTTTTAAGCAAGTCCTAGGCCATTCCAATCCTTAAAGATTCTATACATGCAGCACAAGAAGATGAAACAAAGACATAGAACGTTTTTTAAGAGCTTTGAATCTTTGCATATGTTCTAAAAAAAATGTATGCTTGAGAATTTGCATTATTACTGGTCAGACAATAAGGTAGCCCTTCTCTCAAGTGCCACAATGAAGAAGGTAAAAGCTTCAATTTGTTGTCACGCTTGCCAATCATTTCATTGGCTAAGGGTGGCAGGTCATCTTGTTCCTGGGTAAGCAGTGACAAATTCAGATGGACAGAGCTGGGCCAGGATCTCATTGATCCCTTCCTCCTATGGTTCACAGGTCTCCACAGTGAAACAAAATTCATCAACAGAGGCTGAATAACAGTACAATCAGCATCTGGTTTAATTTGCTGTTGTCTTATGTAGAGAATGAGAGCTATTGTATTTAAAAGGTGTGTTTCTGTTGATCTTTGTTCTTGAGGCTCTGCATCTTTCCCTTACAACATTACACAGAAGGTCTCTTTAGTAATGGAGAATCTGTCTGAGAGAAAAGGCTCTGACCTTCAGCCAAGAGGATGCTTGGAGGATGCAGATCCTGACTCAGAACTTTCTAGAGAAGTTATGTACCTTGGCCATAGGTAACCAGGGAAGAATACAAAAATAAAGAACTGAGACTGCTATCATACTCAGTGAAAGAATGCTACACACATGTAGGAATTGGAACAGAACCAAACCAGAAAGCAATTATGTAATAATTGCCCTAACCACAGAGCATCTTGCAGCATAAACCAGCATTTGATGCCATGTCATAGAGCTTGCAACACTCAGACAATGGTAAATGTTGGTGGGTGGGGAGACTTTCTGGAAGAAGCATAAATGAAATTGAATCATTCAAACCCAGTGACTCTCGTCTAGCTAGAGATAAGGCTCAGTGGCAGAACGTTGGCCTGTGATGTGCATGAACTTTGTGCCCACCCTCAGTGCCATGTATGTATACACAGAGGTAGAAAGATGAAAACATCAGTGATGTTAGATATATTCAAAATTGCAGATGCAGAAGAAAGTAAGGTGTAGTCTGTAGACCCAAGAAGACAGGGGACCAGAAGGCTCCTAGAGTATGGTCAAGTTAAAGTGTGGCCAGTGCAAAGACCTGATACAGTCATCTGTGCCTTTCAGTACTATTGGTGATGAACAGAGCTGATGAACAATCTGAAGCTAGATTTATAATGCACTGAAGTGTTCCTATTACTAGATACCATGTGTTGAATGTCGATATTTGACAGTACGCGATTGCTCACAACAGTATAACACAGTTGCTATTAACCATAACCACTGGCCAGAAAACCGTATTAGGGAAGTTAGTCACTCAATACAAGCACACAATAAGTTGATCTCAGAGCCCATAAATTCACTGCACTCTGCTGCTTTCTCTAGTGGTAGGGGTGGTTTGTGTTTGCAACAAGGGAAACTTTAGTCTCTCCAGGTTTCCTGTGCTTCTGAGAGGGGTCTGGATTCACGGACTGCTGAAGGATTCCAGTGTTGAAAGCCCCTCCTCTCTGCCTAGACGTGATCTTGCAGTGTGTACATCTCAGTAGAGAGAGAGGGAGGGGGATAGACAGTTACAATAAACTGTGATGCACAGCAGGGTTTAGCATTTAATAGATGGGTGAATAAATATTTAAAATGTGGTATTGACTAAGAATGTGTCTTTAGTGTGAGATGTTATTGTAGATCCCGCTTCTGGTATTATTCACTGTACACATGACTTGGCTTCTCAAACTGTGTCTGTTTTCTCATCCATAAAATGAATTTTTTTAAATAAGCTTTTAAAATATTTACTTCTTTAAATCTTTTTTGAAAACTTACTCTAACTGGTAAATAACAGACAGGACCAAATTCATTTATCATATTCACTGTGTACCACTGTGTGGGGGGAAAAAAAATCTCAATTCATCCAAACAATTCACTGTTGTTTACAATCAAATCAACTAGGAAAAAGTAAATAAGGCAGGGTTAAAACACAAATCTGTAAGGCAGCAGTTCTCAACCTGTGGGTCGTAGCCCCTTTGGGGGGTCACATATCAGATATATGCATATCAAATATTTACATCATGATTCATAACAGTAGCAAAATTACAGTTATGAAGTGGCAACAAAATAATTTTGTGGTTGGGGGTCACCACCACATGAGGAACTGTAATAAAGGGTTGCAGCACTAGGAAAGTTGAAACCATGGCTGTAAGAAGACAAACTAACAGAAAATTCTTGCCTGGCTCCTGTATTGGGGAACTCCCAAATGAGTGGCATTCTGATAGTTTAAGAATAAAGAACTATTGAATTTAGAATCACTAAAGCCTTTTTTTTTTTTTGCACCTTACCACATACCTCTTTTAATATTTATAGTCTCGTACATGGAGATTCTTTTTCTGCTAAATCATTCATACTCCAAGACAAGGACAGTCTTTGTAGTTCTAGCTTCAATCCTAACATCAAACACCAGCATGGTCACTGTACCCACTCAGTTTCTCTAACATCTGGCCTGAAGGTAGACGGGAAACATTAAGACAATGTTCACTACTATTTTGATGACCATTTTCAAGACTATAGTTTTGATCTTTAGAAAGGGGGACTATAGCGACTATGGAGATGGTATATTTGGTAAAATGTTTATTCAACAAGCATAAGGAACTGAGTTTGATCCTCACCACCTAGGTGGTGCTGCGTCATACATCTATAATCCCAGCCCTAGGGAGGCAGAGACAAGGAGGATCCTTGTGGATTGCTGACCAGCTAGTTTCAATGAATTGGTGAGCCCTAGGTTCACTGAGAAACCATGTTTCAAATAATAATAATAAAGTGGATAGTGACCAAGATAAAAACCAAAGTGGGGCTCTGACCTCTGCACATAGCTACACACACATGTACAAATGTGTTCACACATACATACACAAATACAAATAAAAACTTTTAACTTACTTAGGAAAATTCCCCCAAAAATTGCATACCTTAAATGGATACTAGACATATGGTTATCAATTATAAGGAAATACAATTCTTTTTTTAAAGACCTTAATAAATATTCCATATTAATGTTGTTCACATTTTTAAAAATTATAAAAATAGTTATTTCTCTAAAATTTATACTATTGTTTACACCACTCTTAATTCATACTTGTTCACACAAACCTACATACATGTATAGATGTATAAAGTTATTATTCTTGACACTGTGAGATCCAATTCATTTCTGACATGCTACATATTTTTCCTTGCTTTTTCTAATTCATTTTCCTCCCTCTTTCCCCCTTCCTCTTCTTCTGAGACTGATCTACGTAGACTACTACATCTATTGCTGTCTGTGAACCACAGCTCCTGCTGGTTCCCTGGTGAGATGCTCTACTGGACACTGAGAAGGCCGAGTCAGGTCTGGTAATTTTAGTGACTCATCTGTGACTGAGGCTAGTTTCTGGGTCTCTCAGTGAAAGGTGGCAGCTCCTGTCAGGTGGGCATCCCTGGTAATTTCCCTTTCCACATTTTGGGGTGGCCTCTTTCTTCTTGTACCTTCTGTCCAAGGTGTTCTAAATTCTCCCAGCCACTGCTTGTCTTTAACTGACCCTATGCTCCCCTTAATTTTCCTAAATCTTACAGTTTTATGAAATTTACATTTCCTCACTAGGACAAACAAATCTATTTGACCAAGCAAGTCCCAATGAAATGCTTACATCTATCCAGAAATCCAAAACACATCTAGTCACAAAGCATCCCGAACCTTAAGCATATGCCAAGTGTTTGTTTCTGTGGTTGAGTTTGTACTACACTAACACACAGTGTATGTGTTCTTAATTATACAAGCAGCATACTAAAGTCAGATCCATTTCCTTCTCTCAAGTAAGAGATTGCAGAACACAGCAGCAAGAACAATTCATCCAAATCTTCTACAAACTGAAGCAGGGGAATTGCTCAGGTGATAATTACACTGAGTATTTGTCTATCCCAGGACTGCTATACCAACTCTGGTCTCTTGAGGCACAGGCATATAGGTTTAATATGTTATACTTTTCTGGTAGTAGATTTGTGTTCATAAACACTAGAAAGTGTAAATAACTTTGTAATTCTTTTCATCCCTGGAAGAACTGTTCCCAGAGATAAATGTTGAAGTTGCAAAATAAATACATCTTTTAAAATGTAATCCCTGGGTTCTCTATTTTAGAAATGTTGCCAAAGAAGTTATTTCTAAATCAGTAACTTCTTTTATAATACAAATATTCAGAATATGACTTTCTCCAAAATACTGTAACAAACAGAATTCCTTATTTTGACTATGCATTTTTTAGGTAAAACGTAATAGAGAAGATACTGATTTGGCAAGGATTTTCTTCTAAAATAACCCAACAGGCCTTTAAAACAAAAATCTCACAAGCATACATTTCCCCATTCACACTGCTGTCGTCATGGAGACCAATCTCTGGCACATTTGATGGTGTAACCTACACATCTTTCTAGCCTGAAAAATTCCCTTGTTGTCATGGAAACTGCCAGTCACTAGCCTTTCTATTCTTTGATGCTCCCATAGATACCACTGAAATTTCAGCTGTGATTTTCCCACTCTCTAACGATCTTTGGGTTTTCAGACAATGCTAGAAAGAAAACAAAATAAAATTTCTGGTACCTTTCAATTAAATATACAATTATTTCCACCCACAAACCCTGCAATAAATACAGCACTAGGACTAATTTGCTTTACTGAAATCCTAGGTGATCCTTAAGGTTGTTTAGGCACTCTGAAGAGTTTAACAAGAATGATTATTTCCCATATCACTTAAAAAGAATTAATAACTCTTAAAAGTTATTAATCTTGCAATGAATAAAAAATCTGTCAAACAAAGAAAAAAATGAATTCAATGGACTTTAAAGTTTACTCCCTTTGGAAAAATATTACAAAGAAATTTCAAAATGTTAAGTCTCCTGAGAAAACTCAATGGAGACGTTACATCACATCCCACTTTGTGTATAAAAATAAACCCACCACTTAAAAAAAGATGGATAGAAAAATGATGACGAAAATTTGGATCACCTACTTCTCATAGAATTGTAGGAGACCCGGGAACAGTAAGCCTGCCCTTCCATGTGGCTACTCTCTGCTTTGCCTTCGTCCTGATGATTACCATTCATTCGAAAAGAAACAATTATCCCTCATGTAAAATAAAAATGTTTGCCACTACCATGACTGGGACATGTAGCCAAATAAGCCCTTTCCTCCCTGCCAAAAAAATTATACATACTCACTAGAGCATAGATATATAGATAGATAGATAGAGAGAGAGAGAGAGAGAGAGAGAGAGAGAGAGAGAGAGAGAGAGAGGCAGCCATGCGCGCATGCGCAAACACATAAACACACACACACACACACACACACACACACAGAGAGATATATAAAAACCCCTACCTCTGAATAAAGAACACATTTTACACATTATGTTCATTTGATCTACTCAAGTGTACATTATGAATGGGTACTTTCATCCCATTCTTCAATAACTTTTCCATTGCCAAATAATATTCTTTGGACATGTCTGGTTCTAAAAAATTGAAAAGTTCTTTGCCTGTCTTCAAAGAAACCACCATAATCAAAGACTTGGTCATATGGGATTTCTGCAATGCAGGCAGGAAAATCTTGTCAACAACTATCGTATGTAGTTGGACAAGGAAGAGAAGAGTGAGCATTGGTTGCTGGGGTTGGGGTGGGAGGACATTATATTGCCTTGTCTTCTTGACCACGTTTTATGCTTTTTATTTTCACAATCTCATATGGAAACATATTCTGGCATAACATTCATAAGAGGAAAAGAAGCAAAGAGTATTATTTTATTTTTCAAAAACAAAAAGTATAAAATCTGGCTACTTAATCACTTCTGCCTGAGGATCAAATAAAGTTTGTACTATTAAGAAAACAGAATATAAACATCTTTTAGAAACCAAAAGAAAATTTTACAATGCATATTTCCCCATAAAGTTTCTGAAATAAAGCCAGCATAGAATTTTCTGTATCACCTCAGAATCGTAATTTAAGATGCACAAAGAAAATTCAAAGACAATAAGAAAAATCCCTTATACAACATAAGTCATCAATGCTAAGGCAGAAGTTAATCCATGCTCTTGTCATATATACCTTTAGTGTCGATGATACAATATTGGTATCTAAACACATTTTATTGGCCTCTAAATTCATAGCAGTTCTTATAGATGTCAGGCAAGGGAGACTTTAGTTTCAGAGTGAAGTCATTTAAAACTCAACAATGACAAAAGAAAATTTTTGTTTTCAATTTCCCTAATGTGGCTTCAGTGCCCTAGGAGAGATTACCCAAACTGTTTGGAGAAATGTACATTTTGTAGTCAGAGCCCAGGGATCAACAGTCTACTCTTTTTCTGAGAAATCAAGATGAAAATCCCAGGGACTTACCTAATGTGAACAGGTTGGACCACTTGAAAAGTATCAGTCCCCACTGTAAGAATTACAGCAAGTCAACAGCTCTTTACGGCAAAAGCAAGGAAAGAGGAAAACATTACGTGATTTAATGAGAGGTGACCTATTTGAGGAATGAGGCATTTTAATTTCTAGCCTGTGCTGTCTAGTACAGGCACAGCCACCCCATTACAGGCTAATTCTACTTGAACTCTTTTTATATTTGTTTATGCACATACTTTAGGAAGATTCTACAGTAGCAGTTTTCCACATCACTCTTTTCAAAGGGTCTTTAGTGTTAGTAATGGTGTTGGCAGAAATCTTAAGACTGTCTAGGATTGACTCTCATGGGGTTACTAGTAATCACTCTCATGCTGAAAAGGAGAAAGTTGGACAAAGAAAAATACAATGTTGACAGTTTGAGGAACAAAAGAATCACCAAGGAGTGGAAGTGTTTGAAAGGATTAGAATAAGGAGGTGAGGCCTTGTTGGAGGAAGTGTGTCATTGTGGGGTGGGATTCAAAGTTTCAAAAGCCCACGCTAGACCCAGTTTCTGTGTGTATGTGTATGTGTGTGTGTCCTTTTTTCTGCTTTCTTCTGTGGATCAGGATGTAGCTCTCACCTACTTCTCCAGCACCAATCCTGTTTCCCACCTGTTTGCTCTTGGCCATGATAATGGACTAAGCCTCATGCTCTCCTTTATAAGTGCTGCATTGCTCATGGTATATCTTCACAACATTAGAACAGTGGTTAAGAAAGTTAGTAACCCCTCTTCTGGAGTTGTTAGCCAGTGGGGTCCTACAGACTCACAAATTATAAGTTATTGACATTGTTTTTGGTTATCCCTCAGTAAGACCCCATTGCTGGAGACATCACACACTTGAGTTATCAAATGTGAAAAAATAAAGCTAGTACTGACCTAATGTTGGGGAATAATTTAAAGGTGTGTTACTTTTGTTTATGGTGCATTTGTTTAACTCTGTGAAGCTGTGTTACTGTGTCTGTATCAAATAGTCTAATAAAGAGCTAAATGGCCAATGGCAAAGCAGGAGAAAGGATAGATGGGACTGGCAGGTAGAAAGAATTAATAATAGAAGGAGAAATCTAGGAGAGGAGAGGTCTAGGAGTGAGAGAAGGAGGAGGATGCAAGGGGCCATCCATCCAGCTACACAGCAAGCAATGGAATAAAAAACAAAGAAAGGTATATAGGATAAAGGTGAAAGCTCAAAGGCAAAAAGTAGACAGGATAATTTAAAGTTAAGGAAAGATGGCAAGAAACAAGCCAAGCTAAGGCCAGGCATGTATAAGTAAGAATAAGCCTCCATGTGTGATTTATTTGGGAGATGGATGGCAGCCCCTGAAAAGAGTTAAAAAAAAACAAACAAAAAAAAACAACAACAAAAAAAACCAGCCTTAAAGGTTCATTCCCACTAGCTAGTTTTTATAGTGCTGGAAGATGCTATGCAAGTTATCATGAGGAAAAATGTCATCAATCTTATCAAGCCTTGTGACCTGTAAGCTATAATAACTCCTGGCCTGACAAAATATGCCCACTGGGGCAATGGTGGCATAAAAGTCATGAGAGTAATCAAACACTATTGGTGGGATTCAAGGCCTGCTCCTCAAGATGGAACCCATAGTTTGTACTATTAACAGGGCCAAGAACCTGCAGATGGACAGACCATAGGCCCTAGGAAAGAGTCTACTATTATTCTGCTAAATGGACATTCTCAAACCAAGTCCTAATGACTTATCACTATATTCATAGATAATTATTATCTCTCAACTCTCACTACAAAAGCTTCATTTTGCAGTAGACCATGAATAACATAGAGACCTACAACTGGCCAAGGTGTAGAGAATAAAAGATTATGGAATACTAGGCCCTAAGTGGGACCTACACATCATATCTCCACCCAACAGAGTTCAGAGCACATTGAGAAAGAGGTGCAGAAAAGACTAAGAGCCAAAGGCAGTGGGCAACTACAATGAAACACTGTTTTCTGAACACAATGGCACAGTTGCAGGGGTTATAACATCATGCACAAGACCCTGACAAACTCAAATCAGACAGAATCCCAGCATAGAGAGGGAAAGTAGGACGCAAGTTCTACCCTTTGCTGAGGAGTCACAGGCAATAGACAGCTACTAGGTGAGGAGGAGTCAGTTTTCCTTAAGGATGTAGCTCCTGGCAAGCAGACCACACTCCCAAAGAGAGTCCATACCCTAGAACGTTTAGAAAGCACAACTATAACTCAAATGTTTTTGTTTTTGTTTTCATTTTGTTTTTAAAAGAAAGCATATAGTCGGGAAGGTATGGAGGTAGGGGTGAGTCTTGGAAGAGTTTGGGGGGGGAATGAATAAGATCAAAGTAAATTATATAAATTACAAAAGAATAAAAATATTATCTTTGAAAAATATTTAAAAACAGGAGATGGCCTTATCGCTATCACCACCTGAAATTCAATACAAAGAAAATAAAATATTTTGAACAAAACATTAGTAAACTACCTACATATAGATGTTCAAATATACATATGTATATACATATACACATATATGTGTGTGTTATATATACACAGTTACACATGTTTGTATATGAATATATGTACAGGCATATATGAGATGTATGTAATGATATAGATAACAATATTAATAGAAAGAAGTGTATTTATAGGCAGAGCAATAGATAATTCTCACTGAAACAGAAGAAAATCAATAGCAAAACCATAAAGTATCCATTTATTTAAGAAATTTTTTATCCTTCCATAAACAACAATTTTTTTATGATAAACTTAACAACTAATGCTGTAATTTCCCTCATCCAAATCCACTATCTCAGCTTGTAGAATCTAAAGTTGCCTTTTGAGGGGAGGGGGTGTATTTTTGTTTTTTGACACAGGATTTCTCTGCATAGCCCTGTCTATCCTGGAACTTGCTGTGTAGACCAGGCTGACCTCAAACTCACAGAGATCCACCTGCCCCTGCCTCCTGAGTGCTGGGATTAAAGGCGTGTACCATTGTGCCTGGCTTGAAGTTACCTTTATAAGAGGTCTCTAAATTTCAGTTTTTATCATTTGCAGAGCTTTCTATTCAGATAATTCTGAACACAGAGCTCATATTCCATGTTTGGATAAAGACAAGATGCTCTTTCTTCCAATTCCATAAATACAAAGCAACATCACTCATCTGGACATAGTTTATAGCTACAGAAGTCTCATAAAGTGATGATTCAGCAGATTCCTACTGCACCTTGACTGTAAGGTTACCACCCTTGGTCACCAGCTAGAAAATTTCTAAAATATCAGTGAGTTGGTTTCATATCTTCAGACTCACATTAAACACTGCACTACTATAAACCAGATACTAAGCTTAGACATTTAGTGAGCAGTCATGAGGAAAACCAGAATGATCACTGTATTGGAGCTCCAAATGCAGCAAAGGAGATATTAAATGCTAAGCTACACATGAGTGTTTCTTTTCGATTGCATTGCATTAAGTGCTACAAAAGAGGGAAAAGCACACAGTGCCAAAAGACACATCCTATTGAGTGCAGAGAAAATTACAGTTTGAGCAAAGATTAAAAGAAGATGTGGAATTGGCTAGAACAAAGGAAGCAACAAAAGAATGAAGAGACAAGGATGTTGAGCTACAAGGTTGGGGATATTTATTAGGCAGCATCAACTGAACAGATTATGAATTTAAAAAAGCAAACATTCTCTATAACCTTAATGATTACAAATTACCCTCATATATCACTATCATCCTCCTTAAGACCAGCCATCCCTGGACAAGAAAGGGGAAGGAAAGTAATATGAGCACCTTTTATACAGTAGGTCTCTGTATGTCCATTATGTGATTTGATCCTCCCAATACACCTGGGATAAGACTCATGCTTCTGTTGGTCCTGTTTCACAAAGGAAACTAACTAAACAAATGGGGTTTCTTGTCTAGAACCAGAATTCAAGCTTAGATACTTATTTCCACAGTGACACTTAAGTATCTGTGCTATCCCTTACATCTTGGGAAAAAAATATCAGGAAAATATATAAAGTGAGTCTCATAAAATATCACCTTTTTTCAAAAAGTACTTTCTTATCTTAATTAAATGATTTTACTGTTCACATACTCAGACTAATTTTTTTTTATTTTTTAATGTATAGATGGAAGAATCAAGATTTATTAAGCAGTATTGGGACTTTTCTCTGAAGAATACTAAGAAGGTGAAATAAATACATTCTGAAGAAGCTTAATAGGTTTTCCAATTAAGCATTCAAATTTTATTATTATGCTGAACCATTTGATATAGCTGATATTATTTAGGCAAACAAACAAAAGTAGTGTTTCTTATAACTCAGCCTAAAATTGTACTCATACTGAATGTAAAGCATTCCTGTGGGCAATAAAAGAACATTAAACTTTTCTCTAAATCCTTCTTATTATTAAAGAGACAAAGTGTAATTATTTAAGTAACATGTTAAAATTCCATACAATAATATTTTCAAATGGTAAGTTTTCCAACAGAAAGGCATCAAATAATGAAGTCCGATAAAGAGGAGAATATGAAGGCAGAAGTCATTGCTACAGACAAGAGTGGCTTGGATGTGGACATTAGAGAGCAATGCAGAAGGATGAGATGAGCACTGGGAACCACAGGTACAAGGTCAACAAGACTTGAGTGGCAACTAAAACGAAAACAGGCTAATGAAGAGAGCATAACTCCAGAAGTTACACAGGCTGTGGTGAACGAGAGGGTGTAACTCAAAAGCAAATATTGTACCACTTAAAAAAAAAACCTTTAGAACTGGTAATATACACAAACTCTGGTTAGAATGGAAATTATGTGAGTCTACTTTAAAAAAAAACAAAAACAAAAACAAAGAAAATACAAGTAGAAAGGTAGACCAAGTAACCATCGGATGAGAAGGCCCAAACTGGTATAGACAGGAGCTTAAGTGGGAAAGTCTATAGTACAAGACTAACACATATGAAGTACACAACTACAGTTTCTCAAATGTGCCTTGGCTCCGGATTAGTGTTTGTTCACCTCAGCCTCTTAGCTTACAAAGCCTGGTGCCTGTGTCACTCATTGTCTAAATTCTATTTCTATGAGATGTGGCTTTAAATCATATCTCTAACAATCATTTTCCATGTGTTGTGGGATATTTGATCACACTGTATAAAGATGTGTTTCTGTCTTCCTTACCTGCCTAAGGTACTTTCCAATTGGTTTAATAAAGAGCTGAACAGCCAATAGCTAGGCAGGAGAGGATAAATTAGACTTTTGGGCAGAGATAAGAACTCTGGGAAGAATCTGAGGTGGGAGATTCACCAGTGAGATGTGGAGGAAGTTGATCATACAGTACTGAGAAGAGGTAATGAGCCATGTGATAGAATGCAGATTAATGTGAACAGGTTAGTTTAAGTTTTAAGAGCTAGTTGAGAACAAGCCTAAGCTAAAGCCAAACTTTTATACTTAATAAGAAGTCTCCATGTCATTATTTGGGAGCTGGTGGTCGAAAGAAGGACTAGCTACATCCATTCATCTTATCCAGAAAAAAATTACCATCACTTATCTCCAATTCAATAGAACTTTCTTTATGTTTCCCAAGATATATCACCTCTATTCACACTATAGTTAACTCTGTGTATCTGAGTTTTCTTGCTATTCTGTGAGTCTTAGCAGATCATGTCTAAATTACATTTGTACACTATACAGCATGAAGAAGAGAATTTAAGGTATGTTATTTGAGACTAGCAAGATGGCTTAGAGGTAGAGGCATTTGCTGATGTGCTTGATGAACTGAGGTCAATCTCCTCACCCCACAAGGTTCAGGAGAGAAGTAGCTAACTCCTGACATTCCACAAGATTCAGGTTCAGGAGAGAACTGACTCCTGAGAGTTGTTCTCTGGTATCCATAGAATATACTCCTGGAATATATGTGCCTGAACATACACACACATGCACACACACATTCATGCACACAAAAGTAAAATAGAATGTTAGCTAAAAGTTATTCAACTAACAATACATTTCATATCAAAGAAATGGAGAAATAATTAAGTATCTTAGAGTACATGTTTAATGTAAACTACACACCAGTGTGGGAAGATAATTGGCCTGGAACAATATAAATTTAAATAGAGAATGAATAATCAAATATGTGTTTTCTAGGAAAAATTATATATCTGCTTCTGGGCAGTACTGAGTCCAGAAGACTGCAGTAAGGTAGAAGTAAGGGAGTGAGAAAAGGTAAATTGACTTTTTGATCTGTTGAAGCTTCTGAAGTATGCACAGATGTGAAGTATGAGTGGGATCCTGTCTCAGTGTGTATTCACAGATTTGAACCAGCATAGTGAGGTGAGATGCATTGTATGCTGAGAAAACAATAGCAATTTTATTTCTCATGTTGCAGAAGAGTATCTGACCTGAGCTGGAAAAAATAATAATGAGGACTTCAAAGGACAAGGGACACTCTGGTAGTCCCATCTCAGAGTGTTTGGGAAAGGGTTTGGCAATGCTTCAGTTGAGGGCTGAGTATCAAACAGAAAGGTGAAAATACTTGAAAGGAAAAGTGTTAAACTTCTAAATTGTGTGCCAAGCCAACCATGTCCACAAAAAGAGAAGCTTATCTGCAGATGCTGAATGTCTAGACTTCACAGTTCTTTTCATGCACATGATCAGGAGGTTCTTAATATCATTTCATCCCCAACTCCACATAGCAGCTCCATCACTAACATGGTTCTGGTACAATGGCCTGGAATAAACAAATTCCAAATGGCCTTGGGTGTTGAACAGTTGGCAACAATACACTACAGCACACTCAGATCATTAAGTTCCATGGAGACCAACATGCGACAGACATCTCAACACTACAATCAATTCTCTTTCCTCAAACATGAGATAACATTTGTACAAAAAACAAAAACAAAAAGCAAACAAAAAAAACAGGAATTTATAATCCAGGATCCATATTCCCCTAAAGGATTCAAGGTAGTCCACAGGGGTCTGGGCCCTCTGCTTTGTAACTGTGAAAAATTTTTCTGTGCATGTGCACATATACATTTTTATGACAACAGACTCATTGATTTCCTTAAACTTTTAAATACAGGTAGAAATTTAAGATATTAGAAACTACTGAACTTTAAAAAGGAAATCAAGACACCAGAGTTCACTGAACATAAGGTTTCTTACAACTGGCAAATGAATAATGAATTTCAATGGACTTATCCTTTTATGTAAAATACTTGATTTTCAACATATAAGAAATATGTCTACAATGCATATGTAAAATACCTTCACAATTTTAAATGTAAAAAATCAGAAAACTAAGTGGTATACAAAAACTACATAGCTATGTAGTATAACATGTAGTTATTAGTATATATGTAGTTATTAGTTAAGTTATACTTAACTCTAGCCATAAAAATATTTTAAAAGAATCATTCATTATTGAGATATTTTTAAATTTCAAAATACTTGTCATTCTCCAAATGTTCACAAAGTAAAACACATTGGGTAAATATTATGTATACTTTGTAAAGATACATAGAGATGACAAGGCTCCAAAATAATTATCAACAATTATTATTATTATTATTCATTATTATTATTATTATTATTATTTCCTGTATGGATATACTAGTCAGCCAAAAATGGGCCCCTTTCATATTTCTTTTGAAGATTCATCAGTTGGAGTTTAGTTTATTGGTGCCTATCTTAGAGTTTCTATTGATTTGAGGAGACACCATACCACAGCTACTCTTATGTAGGAAAACATTTAATTGAGGTGGCAGCTCACAGTTTCAGAGGTTTAGTCCACTATCATCGTGGTGGGGAGCATGGCAGTGTGCAGGTAGACATGGTGCTGGCTACATCTTGATCAAAAGACAATAGGAAGTGGTCTGAATTTCACACCAAGCAAAGCTTGAGCACATATGAGACCTCAAAACCTGCCTCTACAGTGACTTACTTCCTCAAGCAAGGCCATACCTACTCCAGCAAAACCACAACTCCCAATAGTGCCACTCCCTTTGAAGGTCATTTTCTTACAAACCACCACAGTGCCTAAGATGTCCTCATGTATCTCAGTCTTTTTTATGACACAGAATCTGATTATGCCACTGTTTTTTTCCTCTAATTTGTTATAAAGGTTTCCCCTAAAATTCAGAACTAATTTTAAGAGAAAAATCAAATTTGTCCTTTGAAAACACTTAAGTTAATATACTCTCCCCAGAAGGTTACAGTGTCAACAAATCATTCACCTCCTCCCACTTGGCATCATGAACTCTGCCTGAGAAAGCCAAAATTAAGACAGCCAAGGAGGCTGGCACATGCCAGCAGTGACTTACAATTCTGATGAGATAAGAGTTGGCCAACATGCATGGCATTGGCATAACACGGCTTGGAGGGCACTGATGTCATCTAGTATTCAAGGACTGGGCCTGCTATGCCTCCTGCATTCACCACATCACATACCACTCTGCTTAGAGAGTTGTGCTGCCCCAGTGCCCACAGCATCTCGGCCAAGACACAGATTTTTCCCAGTGGTCTTCCCACCCCTTCCCACTCTCTTGCAGGGTTCCTGCCCTGATCCATCATCTCCATGACCCTTCCCACAAATGTGTCAGCACGTTCGTCATCTGTATTTCCATCCCTTGATACAACTTGGCACTTAATTATAGAGTTTTCTACAAAAGTATCTAGGAGCCTCAGATATAAATACTTTGTCTTTTCCAAGGAGTTGTGAGATCCTAAAGCATCTTGGAAAATTGGAAATTCTAAGGCCTCTGCATATGGTTGAGAATCAATTAGGAAAAGTGAGATATGGGGAAAAAAAACTTTTGACTTTCTTAAGAGAGAATTCTTATAAACAAATATCCCCATGCTGAGCTGCTCCATGATGTCATTCAGTTCAGCTCACTGTCCCAAACAGCTATAGGATTTCACTCATGAAACACTGGTACCAAAGTAAAGGATCAAATGTCATTGGCTACTTATCTTATGACTTTTCTAAACATAAAGAACTTAATGAAAGCTTACTCAAAGATCCTGAATAGACATCAAAATGCTGATTGAAGACTCTAGCTTAAATCATTCTTTAACATCAGCATCAGAAACTCTTCAGAGGTGCACAAGACTGTTGGACAAGCTCCCTGTCAATTAAAAATGACTTAAAGTTTGTTTGCCATTAGTTTCTCATTAAACTGAAAATGAAAAAGAAAATTGTGTCAAGTGTGTGAATAAAGGAGGGATGGTGGGATTGGTGGAGATGGGGGAGAAAGAGGAGCAGGCTTGAAGCTAGAGAAACAACAAAGAAGAGCCTACATTCTTTGGACAACATAAAGCTGGAGGGGAAATGTCCCGGTTTTGTCTGTGACAAGAACATTTACTGCAGAGACTAAGTGACAGAACTAATCTGAACCTGAGCAGCCAGCAACTGGAAATTCCCTTTAGACATAGATTTGGGACTGTACACGGAAAAATGGGGACAAATCATGTGATAACATGTCCAGGAAAATTACCTAGGACAGCCAAAGTAGAGAAACACGAGATGACAAATGAGTTAAGAGATCAGAGGGTGCTGCTTTGAAGACACATTGGAAATTATACTTAATGCCAAGATGGATAAAAAAGTATAGGACCATAAGAAGGAGTTAGGCAGATAGGTAATAAACAATTCTGTCAACTGAGTTCAGCTCTGTTGGATGATAATGTCCCCATCGTCTCATATGTTTGAATACTTGGTCCCCAGTTAGTGGAACTATTCAGGAAGGGTTAGGAGGTATGGTCTTGTTGGAGGAAGTCTGTCAATGAGGGTGGGCTTTGAGATTTCAAAAGCCCACACTAAATGTGTCTGCCTGCAGATCAGGATGTAAAGATGTTATGGGAAATTTGTACACTGTGTGAAGATGTATTGCTGTAATTGGTGTAATGAAAAGCTGAACGGCCAATAGCTAGGCAGGAGGTACAGGTGGGATTTCCAGGGAGAGAAAAAAAGAGGAGGAAGATCTAGGTGTGCAGGAGATGTCAGGAGACAGGGACAGGAAACAGGAGGTACAAGATGGAAGAAAGATAATAACACATGATAGAACATAGATAAATGAGTTCATTTGTTATAAGAGCTAGTTAGAAACAAGCTTAAACTATAGGCTGAGCTTTCATAATTAATAAGACATCTCCATGCCATTATTTGGGAGCTGGCTAGCAGGACAAAAAAACTCCTTACATAAAGCACTCAGCTACTTCTTCAGCAACATACCTGCTTGCATGCTGCCATAGTGTCCACCATGATAATAATGAACTGACCCTCTGAAACTATAAATAAGCCACCAAATAAGTCTTTCTCCTATAAGTTGCCTTGTTGTGGTGTCTCTTCACAGCAATAGAATAGTGACTAAGACAAGCCTTCTACATAACTGAAGGAAACCATGCATAAATTTTCTCAGTATGGGGAACAGCAATTATATTTGCAAGTATAATAATTATGTGAATCAAAAGAGTCTTGTGCCATTAACAAAAATTATTTATAACAGGGAATTTTATAGTAACAATAATATGGTGGGGAAAATAAGTAAAAATACTACACTGGGGTTGAGAAAATAGATCAGTCAATAAATGCACAATCAGTCTGACCCCTCACAATCCATACTCAAAACTGTCTAGGCATGGTGGTACATGAGGCCACTCCTGGGAAGGCAGATCCTTCGATCTCATTGGCCTGCCACCCTATCAATCAAATGAGAGTCAATCAAATGAGAGACCCTGAGAAATGACACCTATGGCTCTCCTCTGCACTCCATATGCACAGGCATCTACAGACCCCCATGCCCTCCCCACAAACACAAACATGCACAAACATAAACTCTCATACAAACAAACATGTGCATAAACACACATACACAAAAACAGCACGTTCACCCATCAGGATAAAATAATGGCTTTCTAACAATGAAATATATCTCCAGGTAGACAACAATCATTTTCACAGCTTCTTTTACATTCCTTTATGGTCAGCACCATAGAGTCTTTAACTGGAGGTTATTGGCCAGGATCAATAGATTTTGTTCACAAAGCATACGCTTTCTAGTATTATTCCAATATCTACTTTTTTTAAAAAAGCTCTAAATACAATCACACTTCTCAGTCTGTACATTTTGTTTTCATCCTAAAGAAAATACTTGAAATCAAATAATCTCATGATTCTTGACACTCTATGGTCTGTAAATATTACATACAACACCACAGTGACACGAAGCATTCCTTGAATTAGCTACCTTTACCTCTTGGATTCTACACCCTCGCCCCCAGCAACACACACCAGACTCTTGTTCCGTACACTCTTCCCAAAACACACAGAATGATGAGCAATGCTGGCACTCACCCTCTGTCTACCCAAATTGAAAGAGCATGAAAGGAAATTTGAGGTGGAACTACACATGTTGCACTGGAGTGGTGTGAACTCCTGTGTCTTAAGTATTACAAGAATTGAAAGAGACTTGGGGAGCTTTGTTTTATTTCCATATTGAAACCTCTCCTGGGGCCATGTTAGAGGCTACAGTGGGCACAAATTGCTTTCAAACACCTCTATGAACCTTGCTTGAAGAGTGCAATAGAATCTTTTCCAAGGAAAACTCCTAGCCAAGTATGTTTGGGATGTCAACCATAGCATGTACCTTCCTGAGCATTTCATCCAGTGTGGACTGTGTCCTGTGCTGATGCAGCAGCCATGTCCTGAGTACTGAGTCTGTGTTAGTTTACGAACTGCTGTGGTACCCAGCATGGCCCCAAAGATTTTTACACTGCAATGTTGGTCTCCAGGATGGATGTCCAGGCCAGGTGGTAAACTCATTAAAATGCTGGACTAAGAGGACTGTGCTTAAGTCACCGAGGAGAAACCACTCAAAAGGACTGATGAGATTCTTGTGAGACTCTGAGTCATTCTGTCAAGAGCAATGTACTGTAACTAAAGTGAGCGGGGTCCCTGGACCACTCTTAATTCTATCTTGTCATCACTTCCATGCATGCTCCCACTGTTGTGATGTCACCTGTCATGGAGACTGTATCTGAGGCTGAACACAAGAGCCTGCCCAGTTTTCTGTTTCAAGCCTCCCAAACTGTGCACTAAACAACCCCACCCCTGTAGCTAGAGTTTTCCTGCCTGGCCCACGGTCAGGGCAAATCTCTCTCAACCGCCAGTCCCACAGCCACTCAGACCCGACCAAGTAAACACAGAGACTTATTTTGCTTACAAACTGTATGGCCGTGGCAGGCTTCTTGCTAACTGTTCTTACAGCTTAAATTAATCCATTTCTATTCATCTATACCTTGCCACGTGGCTTGTGGCTTACTGGTACTTTACATCTTCCTTGTCCTGATGGCGGCTGGCAGTGTCTCCTCCACCCAGCTTCCTGTTCTCTCAATTCTCCTCTCTGTTAGTCCCGCCTATACTTCCTGCCTGGCCACTGACCAATCAGTGATTTATTTATTGACCAATCAACAACACATTTGACATACAGACCATCCCACAGCACACCCCCATCCCAGGTATTTCATTGTAGCAGCAGACTAATTACAAACATTGATAATCTGATTCCTTTGGTCTGTAATAAGGCTGACATAGCTTCAATTTAATTTGCTGACACTGTACTGTAGCCTCCAAAGATTTCTCCTTTAGATGTTAGGATATAGGTAATTAAATTATTTACTATAGGTAGAATATTATCAATAAAAAGCCTTTAGATTGATAGTAAAAAGCCCAGTTTTCTCCCCTCTATCTTTGTCAGCCCATTTCCAGAAGCAAGGAATGGCTTCTGAAGTTTCTCTTCATAAGCAAAGAGTGCATGCACTAATTCTCCCACATGTTTATCACAATGAGTGAGCTGGGAGCTATGTGTATTTTGAATCTATAAATCACTTTAAAGAATGTAATCTTGTGTCCATCAATAGTCAGGCATGGTTGGAAGATGGACTCAAGGGACCCTAGCCCTGTCACTGCTGAACTATTTGCTACTGATGGATTCTGGAGAAGAGAAATAATAGCCCTCAGTTGTGGGCCCATTAGTGACCCCACTAGGATCTAATAGAGAATTCCAATTCAATGGCCACACAGATAGCCCTAGTAAAACTAAATCAGTCAGAAAACAAACCAAAAGTCAACTTGGAAAGGCACTGGGAGGGACTTAATAGGGATGGAAGAGAGAATTAGGGTAGGGTGGGGAAGGCTGATCAGAATAAATTATATAATTGTATGAAATTGTCAAATAACAAAATTTGTCCAAAATTTTTTAAATTTTTAAAAAGGTAAACAATATTGGCAATATAATTCACCTTAATTATTCTAAATAAACATATGCATCTTTCTAAAACTTAAGTCTAACATTTGCTGGAAGATCTGTGTTCAAGAATGTTGGGGGTGGGAGGTCTGAAGAAATGGCTCAGGAATAAGAGTACTGGTTATTCTTCCAAGGGACCCAGGTTCCTTTCCCAGCACCCATATAGCTGATAGATGACAGCAATCTGTACTCCAGTTCCCAAGAATACAACACCCTCTTTTGGCCTACAAGGGCACTGCAAACATGTGGTACACCAACATAACATTCAGGCAAAATACCCACACACATAAAGGAAAATGAAGGAATCTTTTTTTTTAAGGATATATTTTTTTTTAAAGAAAAATAAAAAGAATGTTCATGGGAGCGTTGTTCAGGGGAAAACAGGAAAGCAACCTAAGGTACAAAATTCTAAGGGTTTCAACTAAGGCAATGGACCTGTGTAAGTTGGGATATAAGGAAGTCACATAAAGTCATTACCTAGAAAACCAATGAAGAAGACAGGCTATGGTTCATGTTGCTGCCCCGCACAAGACTGTGAATGTGTTCAAGGCGCTAGGAACAAAGTGGAGAGTCCACAGACAAACCCTGTACTTCCCAGAGCTAGAGCCTACCCAGAAATATCTACCTAGAAAACCAGAGTTGATATGGTCAACTTGCAGCCCCTCTGCAATCTGTGCTAAATATAGATCCAAATAAAAACCTGAGACCAAGTCTTAGAACTCGTTCTGTAAAAATGAGAACAATTATCTTAGAATAATTACATGATGACAATGTTACATTTGCTCTATATGCTTTCATTTTCTATCTCTTTATACTGAACAAAATTTAGTCTTTTTCTTGGATATGAGGTTTAAAAAAATCAGAGTCAGAGTCAGAAGATCAGTTCTGCTGCTCTTAGTATCCTTGACCAAGTCACTCAACATTTCTGCTCTGTTTCCTTGGGTGGAGACATCATGTTGGATAATGGCTGGTCCTTCCACAGCCATAAGAGCAGCATCCATTGCCTAGGGCTTCTTAGGGAGTAGAGTATAAAAATAATCCTGGCTTTGGGTTTCTCTGGTGCTTGCCTTATGGTAACTAGAAGTGCTTTTAGCACAACCTGGACTCAATTGTAAGTATTTAGATCTCTCACAGGAGAGGGCTGCAGAGATGGTTAATCAGTTAAGAACACTGCTTCAAGGGAGCCCAGGTTAGATTTCCCACTACCCACATAATGGCTCACAACCATCTGTAATTATAGTCCTGAGGTATCCAATACCTTCTTCTGGCCTCTGTGCAAACTGGACATACATGTGGATCACAGAAATACCTACAGACAAAATACCCATACACATAAAATAAAATAAAATTTAAATTTAAAAAAAAGCACAGTAGAATACTTCACATTCTTCAGATAGTTTACATTGCTGGCCATGGGATGGGGATGGTCAGGAGAAATGTCCTTATTTAACACTCTGAGTTTTGAAGTCTTTTCTCAACTGAGTGGTAAAAGAGTAACATGGGGATATAAGAAGAATCTGTTACTGTTTGTTAGGATAAGGAGTACATGTACTTCCTATTATTCAAGTTTTTTTACATTTTCAGTTTTAATGTTAACTTCCTCAAATATCAAAATGATTTTTTAAATCACTGCAAATCCTTAAAACTAAGGACATGTCATAGTTTATAATTACAGGTAAAGGATTACAATTTACTGCCAAAATATTAATATTTCCCCCCAAGGAAAACAGGATTTGATCATATTTTTGAGTACAAAGATATTGTACTAGTTGTGGCTTTCATTATTTCATAACACAAAAGTTTAAATAAGATATAAAAACTTTATAAAATTATACTCAAAGGAATGCATTCTAATGTCCACCCAGTGGAGCATACATTCATCAAGAGTTGGTGATGCAGATTTCCTCTCCATTATGGTCCTCCTATGGCATGAAGATGCAGCTTAATGCATCCTTCAGCCATCATTAGAGAAGCTTCTATTTGCAGTGGTTGGTGATTAACACAGAGTCCCCCAGTTGGCCAAAGGGCAGAGAGTAAGAGATTAGGGAGTGCTCAGCCTTAAATGATACATCTATATCATATTCCCTCCTCCCACACCTCTTGATCATTTCAGAAGATGGAATAGAAAAATTTACAGTGGGAGTATATAAAGACAAGGGAACAGTTTCCTCTGGACACATCAGGATAGCTTCACATATAACCCATAATTGTTGTGACAGCAAGCTCAAGGGAGACCAAATCCTAGCCATCAAGAAGGAAGTTGGACATAAAGTTCCACCCAAGGAGCTATTGGCAACTAATAGCTCCTGAGATAGGGAGTCAATTGTCTTTAAGAGTGAATCCCCTGGTAAGTTGATCATACTCTAGTAGAACACCATACAGGGCAAGAACATACGGGTAGCACAAAGTAGACTCCATGAGTGAAAAAAAATATTTAAAAAGGAGACAAAATTGGGTGAATAGGGAAAGAGGGTGGACTTGAAAGGAGCTAGGGTGAATAAGACCAAACACTTTGTATGAAATTCTCAATGAACTAATAAAAATACATATTTTTAAAAGAAAAAAAGAAATCATTGAAGGAGCCTGTATGGGACCAACCTAGGCTCTCTACATATATCTTACAGTGTGTAGCTTGGTCTTCTTTTTGGATGCCTAGCAGTGGGAGCAGGGCCTGTCTCTGACTCTTTTGCCTGCTTTGGGACCCTTTTACTCATACTAGGTTGCCTCAGCCAGCCTTAATAAGAGGGGAGGTGTCTAGGCTTACTGCAACTTGAAATGCCATATTTGGTTGATATCCATAGGAAGACTGTCCTTTTCTGGAGAGAAATGGAGGGGGAGTGGATTCAGGGGATGTAGGGAGAAGAGGAAGAGGAAGGGGAAACAGCAGTTGGGATGTAATATATATATAAATATAAATATAAATATATATATATATATATATATATATATATATATATGATATAGCCTATAACCACTTCTTTCATGGAACTGGGGCTCCTTTTATTTGACATAACCACACATGGTATGGAAAGAAGATGAGAAGGTGGTCAGAGTCAAGAGGGCTGGTGTTGTGGGAGGTCCAGGGATCTGGAGGATCTGAAAGGTTGACCAGGACTCATTTGAGCAGCCCATGGACAATGTTGTATAGATGAGGGACACAGGATTCACAGGCCTCATTGGGCAGAAAATGCACTCAACTGTTTGAAGTAGTATTTCAGTTAAGTAAAACTAAACAGGATTATATAGCTGGGAAGATATAAAAGAACTGAACATGACAGACAAAGGAAAAAAGGCAAAATGTCTGCTTGCCTTTCCAAGGTCCAACCTAGGAGGTTTCTAAGGCTGCAGCAAAACAGGTCTACACTCAAATATGATGATGGCCTGCTGAATAGTTGTGGTATTTGGTCAATATGAATGATTTGTAGAGCTGAACGGCTTTCAAACAGAAGCAAAAATTGAAATTCTAGAAGTTAACGTTGTTAATATTATTTCCTCAAATCATTAAGTCATTCTTGTGAGTTAATAGGGGAAGACAGTTCTAAAAGAAAAAAAAAAAACATCACATGAGACAAGTGTGGAAGCCATAGAGGAGTGACTATTCTTCATGTCCCAACTCTTCCAACCAACCTGAAGGAAAAAAATGAGCGCCCAAACAAAGTGTCAACAGTGACTTTCCCACTCTGGGGTCAGCATGCAAGTCCCTGGCACATTGCTGCTTAATTAAGTCAAAATAAATTGAAATCCAAAGCTGTTTTACATATCTGAGTCATTTTTTATGAAGATAATTTAGTGAATACAAATGTGGGAAAAATGGCATAGAACTTTGCTGCATTAATAGTTTATATTAAAAAATTCAAAAACTAGCAGTCTGAAATTAGAGAAAACTTTTTAAATGTGATTGCTTCTATTGTTTCTATCACCTATTCCGCCACTCTGCAGATCGGTGGTGGGGTTATTTAACCCTTATAATGAATCTCCTCATTAATCAGCCCATGTTGAGGCCACAATAAGGGTTTGTTGTATATATATCAAACATCTAATGCATTTCTGCTAGGTGTTTCAATAAGTTATTGATGAATATTCCAAAGCCTACAAAAAGTACCACTTTCCCATCTAACTTCTCCCCAGCACACTACTGTACATTTAACAAGTCCGTACTTCTAAGAAACAAAAGACTAAGTTTATATTGAATTGCTTCACTTTAAAGGCAACATTAAAAATTGTATTCCATGCTAATGAATTACTTTAAACCAAACTTAAAAGAGTTGTATGTGCCTTTATCCTTGAGGCAGGGAGGCCTAGCCTTGGTATGAACTTAAACTAATCTTATCAGTTTAAAACAGATTTTGCAAAGAACAATTGAATCACACAACCAGGACACAGTGTTGTGCTAATGAAATTCATCCATCCACTCAGGAAACTTTAATGAGCCTTCTCTATCCTTGGAAAAGTAATGAAGATAAGATGATAAGAAACCCTGTTCTCAAAGTTCTCAGACTTAGGTAAGAAAGACCAGCATTGTTTCCCAGCTGGAGAATGCTCATTCCAGAAAACCAGTTAGCAAAGACTCTACAGAGATGTGGACTTTGAGAAAACTTTCCAGAAAGAGTGCTGGCAAACTGAACTGTAGCCTGAAATCTGTCTCTGTAAATAAAGTTTTCCTGAAATACAAGACAACAGTATCTGGAAGCACCAACTACAGCTGCCCTCAGGCTGAGAAATATTATAGGTGTTGCATGGACCTCAAGACAGACAACAGTGACTCTCTGGCACTTTGCAGGAAAAGTCTGATCAAGGAAAAGAGGTGGCTGGGGCCTGAGTGGTCGTTTGTTCCTTCCAGCTTGGGAAGTATATGCTGAGGCACCAAGTCAGAAAGAAAGGTCATTTCTGGGAGCTGTATGTGACCCAATATGGGGAAAAATGTAGCTAGAGGAACAACCGTGGTGATATATTGTGTACCCTAATATACTTGCCTGAGGATCAGAGGACAGAGCCAGCCACTAGATTAGACATAGAGGTCAGGCAGTGGTGGCACATGCCCTTAATCCTAGCATTTGAGAAACAGAGATCCATCTGCATCTTTGTGAGTTCAAGGGCACACTGGAAACTGAGCCAGGCAGTGGTGGCACACACCTTTAATCCCAGTACTGGGAAGCACACATGCCTTTAACCCCAGGAAGTGATGTCTGGGCAGAGAAATATATATAAGGTATAAGGAAATGGGAACTCACTCTCTTTAGGCTGAGGATTTCCTAAAGGTAAGAACTAGTGGGTGGTTGCTCTGCTTCTCTGATCTTTCAGCTCTCACCCCAATGTCTGGCTCTGGATTTTTTATTATAAGACCATCTAAGATTCGAACTAGGAACAACCATGGACTAGACCACAAAGTGCTTTGTCCTTAGACAATTGAAAATAAATGGTTATAATGCAGGCACCTTGACTGCTAGGCTCCAGAACATGCTTTAGGCAAATATGAAACTACTGTGTCAACAAAGTCTTCAGATCTATCCAAAGATCTATGGAACCTTACAGACCTGTGTGGAACAGAGAGCATGTGCTTTTGTCTGCGGAGAGTTAAGAACACACAAGAATCAAATGTAAATTAAAGTAATTCATGGGTTTTGTCAGCAACATGTGTCTTTCTAGTGGCCAGTAAGGAATCCTCTTTTCAAAATCCTGAATGCAGGGTCTAAAAACTTGAGACATACAGAGGAGGAATATGCTAGTAGGGAAAAAAAACCACCAGAGTTTTAGAATTAAAAAAAAGTCCAATTTGTCCTGCTAATGAAACACACACGAAGTTCAGGAGGTTACATGTGAAATGAATTGCTCAGAGGCTGGGTATCATCCTCTATAAAACAAGGGCTCTGAGGTACATATCACAGACACTTACAAGGATGGTAAAAATATTTTAAGTCTTTAGCCCGATGCCTAACACAAAGTAGTGGCTCAATAATGTTAGCTACAATTGTAAGGATTATGTCCTTAATTACATCACCAGCCTGCGATGGCATCCCAGCCTAAAAAGCGGGAGTGCCCTCTGTGCACTCTCTTTCTGTATCACCTCTTCTTCTGTATTCTCCCTCCTCCACACAGTCTTTCTCTCTCTCTCCTTCTCTCTCTCTCTCTCCCTTTCTCTCCCAATAAAGCTCTAGAAAGGTAACCATGGATCGTGACTCTTCCGTCACCAATACATCCAGCACTCTCCTCCGTCAGCATGGCCACCAGCCACGAGCGCCGCAGCATAACCAACAATAGTCACTGGCTTTTTAAGTGCCTACCACATAAGAAGAAGAAGCAGATAGTTGGTAACTTGTTATTATATTAACATCTTCATTAGGGAATAAATTTAGCTATGACCAATGTAAATCAGATGTATTTCCACTTAAGCAGCATACATGCTATCCAAAATGCCTTCATCTCCCCTTCTACAATTCTATTACTCACCAAATTCTTGCAAATGTACATTATAAAATCCTAAACCCCCCTCACCTCACCTCCCTCAGCTTGACCCTCTGTGTATGTCAGACAGACCCAGCTGTCTCCTGGTAGATGATGCTGTTAAGTATGTGGTACCTTCAGATGATGCTGCACATCTGCTATCTACCTCCAATGGTCACCATTGCATAATCACATCTGAATCTGATTTCTTCTGCTTCTCCAGAAACTGGTGTCTTTGTATTTCTGTGGCCTTGCACAACTATTTTTTTTTCTGTCTTGTTTTGCTCAGCACCTAGAAAACTCTCTCCAAACATAAACCAAGCACTACCATGCTCTGTACAGTTCTCTTCAATTTATTCAGAAAATTCTGGTCCAAGTCCTATAGTGCTTTTAACTAGACATATTTGTCACATTCCTGTATTGTTCTGTGACTAACACACATATCTGTCTCATCCAAACCGTGGCTGCCTCCAAGTCATGCATCTTGCCTCACTCGACCTCACACCCTCAAAACCTTCTATATTTCTTGTCTCATAGTTATTATCAGCAAATATTTGCCAAGTGGTAAATGAAGCAATAATCACCCCCTTGCCTGTCTTCATAGATTCTATCCTCATTTAGAAACAACTGTATTCTAAGTCAACTAGAATTTTGTTATTGTATGCCATGTGCTCTGCAGCGTATGCAAAGCCAGAGGAGGACAAGACCAGTCCTCCAGGAACTGGAGTGGGGGTTGGGCCACAAATGATCATTAGATGTTGGTGTCAATCAGATGGAGACACAAACCAGCTGCCCACATGCTTCCAGAACTCCCCCAAAGGTGTTTTTGCAACACTAACAGGTTGTAGGTAATTATTAGCTTCTCACTGTCTATTAACAAGATCTTACCCTGAAACTAAAAGAACATGCACAGATTTTTTTTTCCTTTTCTTTAACATTGCACAAATTTTTGTACATATTCTCCTTTAAGAGTCTGAGAAGACAAAACTAGTCTTAAAAATTCCTTTTTCCCTATGAGTTCACAGAGTCCTGATAGAACACCTTTTATTTTTTCACATGCTGAATTCTAATTATAATTATAACACAATGCATTTATAAATTTTTGTTTCCTGGTGGTTCTCTTTTTTCACAGTGCTGTGTGAAATTATCAATTCTATTTTTCTTTACTCTCTGCACCAGGGATGCTTCAAAGAACAGTAATTAATATTTGGCAGATGACAACTAATACATATTCAAGATTAAAAATATATTTTAAAGTATTCAGAAGCTAAGAAAGCATCTATGTACCGATTCCACATTGTTTCACATCAGTGCAGAAATGGCCAAAGGTAATGGAACAAAGACAAAAAAAAGATAAAGGCCTTTCATCATCTTTTTCACTATAAAAAATTGACAAACGAAGAGATCCAATTCTGTATTCTTTGTTGTTTTATCCCACTGTCTAGCACGTCACTTATCTATAGAGATTACTTAATAAATGTGTTGAATGGAAAAAGAAAGAGATGAACAAGGAACAAAATGAAAAAGAATGCGACATGGTGTCTTGGGAAATATAATCTATAGAAAGGCAAATATTTACCAAAGTATCTTGAAAGAAGAAGGGAACTGTGAGATAAGTCAGGAAAAAAAAAAACCCTACAAGTGACCCAGAAGACTGACAGCTGACAGCTAAGTTTAATATGAAATGTCTCCAACTTCAGTTACTTGCTAGTGTCTGCCTTATGAAATTAAAAAAAAAAAACTATTCAGATTGCTTTACCGAGAAAAAAACTACAGCCTTAATACAGATACATGCACAATAAGAAAAAAATGAAAATATTCATTGACAATGGAAACTCTATCCGTGAACAATGCAAAGATTTTAAGAACCTGAAACAATGCAATAATATGACAGCTTTATTCAGTCCCTTTGTTATAATGTCTCCTGTGTGGACCATATCAAGCCACCTCACCTGGGTTAGGGCATTTTCTTTGAGGGTATTAGGTATGCCTAGAAAAAGAAAATTGTGCTGTTGATTAGGAATCAAGGATTAAACCCCAGATTCTGGACTTGAAGTTCAACAACCACATTCAGAGTAATAATGAAGATTAAAATGAGGACACCAAGAACATCCCATCCACACTGATAGAAAAAAACTGTTGTTGAGTTTGTTCACTGAATGTGACCTGTTTGCAGATGTAAATGGGTCTGCATCTTAAATGTGTCAAACTAGCTACTGGCTTTCCTGTTTTATATGTACTTCCGAACCTGAAAATCGGTAATTGAGATTCACTGAGCATTGAGAATGCACATCCTCAGTACTCCATATATTTCATCTACTTTCATCTCCAAGATTATGGGACAGCTTCCATCAGTATACTTTTTTTTAGTAATTAAGAAGTAAACTGATTTTTCTAATTGAAGCTAACTTTGCCAAGGCAATACAGTTTGTGCATAGTGTCAATGGGATTCATGTTTATTAAATATCATACACTACACAATCACTACTCAGTACAGTGGGATCAGGGCTTGCTAAATGCTATGGTCAGGTGAGTCCTCCAAAGTCCAACTGATGGAAACTTAATCCCACTGCATAAGGTATAGAAGGTGTGGTTGGGGAGATTTCAGCCTCCAGGGAGCCACACCCACCCACAGCCTTATAAAAGGACTTGCAGGATTGTGTTTACTCCACTGCCAAGTAAGGAAGAAGTGCCTCTTCCCCTAGAACTCTAATGTAATCATAGATGAAGGCAGACAGGGCCCAAGCCTGCTAATATCTTTACCCTGGACATTGCCCTTCTAGGACTGTGACAAATACACTTCTGTTCTTTACAAATTATGCTTCTCAGATATTCTCTTCCAGCAACACATAATAGACTGAAACACGGAGCATGTTTGCCTCCTGACTGGTTCACACTACATCTGTTGACATTAATCTAAAATTGGTTCCCAGGCATGACCTTTTCCTTTGTAATATTCACAAAACTAAAACAAACCATAACCTTTTAACTGTACCATGTGAAAATGAAATTAAACCTCATCTATTACACGCACTTATGGTAGGTCATTCTTCATGTGTTTGTGAAGCTGCCTTCACACTCAAGCTGTATACTCTGTGGTCTGTGAGGCTGAAAGAGACCTTTCCCCTTTCCCCTCTACCTCTCTAGACATCCTTAAGTTTGTTTCTCAGCCTCACAGCTCCCTTCTTCTTTCAAGATACTTGGGCAAATGTTTGCCTTTCTGTAGATTATATAACAAAGCTATACCATTGAGAGCAGAAGCTAGCATCTAAGTGAGACCATGAAGATGAAACTTTAATATGACAGATCTTATTTCTGCTACATTGATGCCTTATTACAAGAGTCAACCCATCATAGCAATAAAATGTTGTAATCATTTGATGTTACAAAACAGACTTGATATCACCACTCTCTTAGCAGCTTACCCATCGATTACTTCCTTATTTCCTTTCAGAAAGGGAAAAAGAAAAGTGAGATGAGAGATAATAAACCAGCTTGGAAAAAAATGAAATTCCATTATGATCTTGAACAGATAACAGCTAAAAGGTTGCCTCTGTCTCAAGCTCTCTATGTGGCAATCACGTTTTCTGAGTTTAAAAAAAAAATGTAACATGTAATGGAAGTATTGGTTAATAATAGGCCTGGAGAATTTAAATTGCTACTATCAGGATAATTCTAGGTTTCATAAGGTAATGGTATAGCACATAAGCTTACTGGAGAAATGAGATGCTGGTTCACAGGTTAGAACTAACTCAAGATTCTTATAGTTATTAACAATGGTATTAGCCACTGGCTTATGCAACATACTCCATCCTTTTAAAATAAGCAATAAATTAAAAACCAAAATTGTGTAAGAAATATTGCTTTGGAGTGACAGAGAAAGAGAAGTATGACAAGAACAGTGAGCTTCACTTTTTAGGTCATTGTAACTACCTAAATAAGAACCTGGAAAGGTGTGAGTTCCTCATCCTTGGACCCTGCACATCATGTGCCATTTGAGGGAAAGGATATCAGCAGGGAGGCTCACATAAAGGATCTTGAGACCAGAGACTGTCTTAGATTATGTGGATGAGGCACAAATGCAGTGACAATGCCTTCATTGAAGACAGGCAGAAGAGGAAATGAGTCCATGCAGAAGGGAAGGCTATGACCATTGAGACAGAGAGTAGAGAGGCATGACTGTAAGCCAAGCAAAGTTGACAGTCTACCAGAATCCAGGAGACAAAGCTGCAGTGTCTGTGCCAGAGCCGTGGGTCAGTTGCTTTCCAGATACCTTGATTTCTGCCTGTAATATTTTAGCCTTGTGGGGTCTAAATCTATGAAAGAATATAATTTCTGTTGTCTTAACCCACCCAGTCTGTGGTTCTTTCTTACATTAACCACAGGAAAATGATACAGTTCTCAATAATTTTAACTATGGTATAATTGTTATTCAGTCACATTTTCCCATTTATTTAGATCCAGTAAAAATAGTCTTTAAAGGCTCTCTTTTTTATATGCCATAAATAGAAACAGTACAAAACATCAACTCCTGTGTATGGTCATCAAATTATTCATATGGGAAATGGATTAACTCTCCAGTCTACCGTTGGACATCCATTGGAGAGTTTACCCCTGCCTCAGCCTCCCAGGATGGGTATTTAAGACTTCCTGAGTTATCTATGTAAACAGTCTCAGCAGATTCGTGGTGCAAGGGTTTTTAACCAAACTTGAAACTATATTGGGAAAAAAATATGAAGGAGATGTGAAAAGTATTTCCAACAAAACTTACTCTGAGGGGGAAAAAAAAGAATCATAGAAAACGTTGAGTTTATATTATTGCCTGGTATGTTGGAAAACACATTTTAAAAGTAATTGTAAGGTAGTAAGCCAAAGCTTTTTTTTTAAATTGCTATCTATTAGTAGATAGTAAGGGTGAGAATTTAATTTTTGTCCAGCACTGGTGATTGACAGCAGGGGCTTGTGCATTCAGGGAAAGGGCTCTGCACTGAGAGAGACTCCTGGCTCCGAAGAGTTTTACTTCACAAATGAAAAGACAGTATCTGGATGCTTTTCCTACAGAATCAAAAGTTATTGGGGATTGTTATTTTTTATTTTTTGGTGCCTATTAGAAACTGTAAGTTAATGGAGAAATTTTAATAATAAGATTCAGAACAGGTACTTACAAGAGCAGAAGAAAAGTTAATTTATTAGTACCCTGAGAAGGAACTTATATAAAAAGGAATTTATTTTAAAAAAATGATAGAAGTTATAAGATTCATAATCAAGTTAAAGAAATATTTAAAATTATGATTATTTTCATTATTGATAAACCACTTTGAATTAGTTGGTGATTTTCTATCATGTAAGATAACTTTTTCTTCCTATTTTTAAACCTGGAAAGAATAAAGTGAATAAAAGTCAATAAAATGTACAATATTGGAACCTTCACAGGGTTTGCTCACTCTGATTACAGCAGCTACTTCCTAGAGCATTTTTGCTTCTGACATAAGCCAAAGCCCATGTAAACAAACAAAGAGGTTGACTGGTTGGGAATTGATGCTTCGTGACAGTGATCATGGGAATGTGTGGATTTTACTGAAGTTCCTTCTTTTGGCATAAACAAGCTTTTTTTTTCTTTTTTTCAGAAGAAACAGGAAAACAAATTATTGTTCACACGTTTTAAGAAGGAGAAATTTCATTAACTATTTCAAAGGCACAGTATTTTCTAGTAACATTTTTGCTGATTTGTTAATTTGCAAATTAATAGGCAGCCCTTTGCTAAAGGTGAGACTTTTAGACAAGCTGAAGCAGGGCAGTCCAACAAATAGTTAGTTAAAGCAGTGCAGTCCAACAACTAGTTAGTTAAAGCAGTGCAGTCCAACAACTAGTTAGTTACTTTCTTTGGGCCATAATTCTCTTAACTGTCAGTTAGAGTTAAGAGTTAGTAGAACAGAAGACTTAAATAAAACTTGGTTAAAAAAAAGAAATATCAAAAAACATTTCTCGAGATGTTCTCCTCTAATATCAATGAAAATGTACTTACTAAGGTTGAATTATGCATTTAAATGCATAAAATGATAAATTATGTGTTGTATTATGTCACAATAAAAAGTTAAAATGCACATTTAAATAATTTGGTAAAATTGTAATATTTCCTTCCCGTAATAAGTGAGATCAATGATTTATTCCATATTAAGGATAATTGTCTTCTTGCCTGACTTGGGATACAAACCTTAGGGATATTTTTTGTACTCTAAGTCATTAAATCTAATGCTCTTTATTCAATGAAACCCAATAAAACTATTATTTGAAATCAAACTATCAATTGTTAGTCAACCACCAATCATTGTTGCTGTGGGATGTTCTGTATGGCAAATGTGTTGCTCTGATTGGTCAATAAATAAAACACTGATTGGCCAGTGGCTAGGCAGGAAGTATAGGTGGGACAAGGAGGAGAATAAAGCTGGGAAGTGGAAGGCTGAGTCAGAGAGACACTGCCAGCCGTCACGATGACAAACAGCATGTGAAGATGCCGGTAAGCCATGAGCCACGTGGCAAGGTATAGATTTATAGAAATGGATTAATTTAAGCAAGTTAGCAAAAAGCCTGCTACGGCCATACAGTTTGTAAGCAATATAAGTCTCTGTGTTTACTTGGTCGGGTCTGAGTGGCTGTGGGACTGGCAGGTGAGAGAGATTTGTCCTGACTGTGGGCCAGGCAGGAAAACTCTAGCTACACATTGTCCAATTTATTATGATTTAATTACATTTAAATTTTTCTACTACTTTATTTTGGCAAATAATTTTCATGATTTCTTTATTCAAAACTCAATTAATATTAGTTAACCTCAATGTGTTATCATGCTCTTCATAAGAAGAAAAGAATGGAGACATGAGACAATATGTCAAGTGTAGTTTGGAAAGTCTTATATAGATAAAAAAGGAAAGGAAAAAAAATGAGAGAAGCTAAATGCTAGATAGAAATTCACTACTACTACTACTTTCTCCCTCAAAGGTCCACCTACTAACCATCAATGAATTTGTGTTCCATAAACTTCACCTTCTTTTAGGAAGATGTTCATGGAAAATATGTAAATCTCCAAAAAAAAATTCTGTTGTGAAGGGTGGAATATGTCACTCTAAAATATGCCACATTGGCACAAGGATTATTTTGAGCTGACAGTCAGGAAGTGCTCTCTCCCCACTCTCAACCAGGAAGGTGAGAAAACGCTCTGTGAAGGACACTTCATAGATCCTCATTAGTCTAGAGACTGACTGTAGAATCCACATAGCCAACAGGACTAGGCAACCTCTGTCTTCCATCATTTTCCTACAATTTACCACACTAGATATCAATGTACTTTTTCTTTTTTTGTTGTGTTACCTACATAAAAAAATTACATCTTTTTTGAGGCCATTATATAAGATAGAGCTCTGACTTGTTCTTTGCAATTTCAGTATTTTCCAATTTTCCTCCAATAGACATATGAGCTAAACATGTCAATAAACTTCTTTTTCTTTTCTTTCTTATATATTTCCTTTCTCTTTCTTTCTTATTAATTCACTTTGCTGCATCCCAGATAAGAGCTTAGAGAAGCAGAGAAAAAAGTATAGAAAAGTAGAGAATGATTTTTCCTCCAATGTGATAACAAATGTCACACAAATGATAAAATTACTACCAACTCATGTAAAAGTATGACTATACTAACACACTCAAGGCAAAATACACAAAAAAAAGTGACCATGAAGAAAAAATTGGACAGATATCTATACAGCTAATAAATATAGCAAGAAATGTAATCTGCATGTATTATTTAGGATAACGGTTTCTCCTTTGACTTGAAGGACCCTTAGTTAGAGATTGTTCAGACTTTATCCACTGCTGGGTTAGGGCCAAATAAAAACAAGTGATGTCCCTTTGTGCTTACGCCAAGAAAAATTTAATGAAGCTTTGAGTTTTACCAATTTTAATTTGAAAACCCCTACCTTCTTATACTTTCAGCATAACATAATTCAATGTATTTTATGTAGAATAAACCTGAATTCTTCCAAATAAGAAAAAAAAATCCCAAGATCACTGAGATTTAGAAAGGACTCCAAATGAGATACATCTGGCTGGACCTATGTAACAGTACATTTGGATTCATAGAGCTGGCCTTGAAAATTACTCAGCTAATACTTAAAATATATACATTATTTGATATTTTCCAGTATCTCTAGATCTTTAAGACAACTCTATTATAGCAACTGAAGATGCTTTTTTACTCAGTAGATTTTTAAACTAATTTCTACATTATTTGATATTTTCCAATATCTCTAGATCTTTAAGACAACTCTAATATAGCAACTGAAGATGCTTTTTTACTCAGTAGATTTTTAAAATAATTTCTAACCCTTCGCCTTCCTTGTCTCACCATACTTATCTGAAAGATAAGTGACCTTTAAGAATCCTACACTCTTGTATCAACCCATCAAAACACAATATCTACAGGGTAAAACCTACTCCCTCTGAACTTCAGCCCATAACCTGACAAGTGCATTGCATGCCAGTCCTCTGCAGGACTGAGCATTAAGAGCTCTGCTCAGTGTCCAGCAATTTCACACTGCCCATTTCTTGGGGCAGAGAGCCTACAATGACTCCATTTCTGCTCTAAGTAAGTTACTTTGCTTGCCTTACCACTAAATTCACTTCTTAGACCTGGAGTATGGTGATATTTTGTTGGTGATCTAACAAAGTTTGCCTGAAGATCCAAGTTCACTAAGCCACTAGTTAGCCATAGAGGGCAGGCAGTGGTGGCACATACCTTTAATGCCAGTACTAGGAGGATCTCTGTGAGTTCAAGGCCAACCTGGGCTATACAAGATTAATCCAGTCTGAAAGAGAAACAGTGGTGGCACACACCTTTAATCCCAGCACTAGGGAGGTTGAGATGGGAAGTGATATGGCTGGGAAGAGAGAGGAATATAAGACGGGAGGAGACAAACTTGTTCCCTTTCAACTGAGGATTCCGTAGAGGTAAGAACTAGTGGCTGGCTGCTCTGCTTCTCTGATCTTTAAGCATTTACCCAGATATCTGACTCTGGGTTTTTATTACTAAGACCAATTAGGATTCATGCTGTACTGGAGACAACTTTAAACTGAAACATTCTAAGAAATGGATGAAGAGGGAAAATCCATCGAAGATCAGAAAATTCAGAAATAGAATTTCATGCTCATGAACTACTCGAAGAAACAATCATTTTATCATTTTGGAGATTATTTTTAATGTGACCGGCCTACAGAGGCATCACCCCATCTAAACAAGGAAGAAAACTGGCATTTGCCAAAGAACCGTTCCCTTACACTCTAAGAATAGTTTTCTGTTGTTATTGTCTTCCTAACAGTCTTCCGGAACTATAGCCTGGCACCATGAAAGCAGTTTGTTTGTTTCCCTCAGTATTTTATGCTCATTAGGGAAACTTGTGGGTAGGAAACATTATGTATATTATTCTAGAAATTAAAACAAGACAACATAGATAAACTTAAGAGGTATGTACATTCCAAAGAAACTTGAAAAGACAGCTGAGGATATTACCACAATGGGGAGCTGGCAGCTCTCTCACCAGCTTAAGAAAGTCTCTGCCATTTCTGGCAGTTTGCTTTGCCCTGCTTCATGAGACAAGCCCCAATGTCATAACATAGGGAAGAGGTATGTTCTTTTTTTTTAATTAATTAAGTTTTGAATTTATTTTACATCTCAACCACAGTTTCCCCTTCCCCCTCCTCTGTCCTCTCCCATCCACTCCTCTGTTTCTGTTCAGAAAGAGGCATGCCTCCCATGGGTGTCAACAAAGCATGGCATATCAAATTGAGGTAGGATTAAGCTCTTTGTATTAAGGCTGGGCAATGCAACCCAGTTTGGATAATAGGTTTCCAAACACCCAGCTCAAGCATTAGGGACAGGCCCTAATCCCACTGCTAAAAGTCCCACAAGTAGACCAAGCTACACAACTGTCACACATATGTAGGAGGCCTACATCAGTCCCATGCAGGCTCCCTAGTTGTTGGTCCAGATTCTGTGAGCTCCTAGGAGCCCAGGTTAGTTGTTTCTGTGGGTTCTCTTACGATGACCTTGACCCCCCTGGCTGGTACAATCCTTCCTCCCTTTCTTCGACAGGATTCCCAGAGCTCAGCCCAGTGCTTGGCTGCGGATCTCTGCATTTGTTTTCATCAGTTACTGGATAAAGTTCTCTGATGACAATTAAAGTAGACATCAATCTGATGACAGGAGATAGCCAGTTCAGGCACCCTCTCCACTATTGCTAGGAATCTTAGCTGGGGTCATCCTTGTGCATTCCTGGGAGCATTCCTGGTACCAGATTTCTCCCTGAAATGGCCTCCCCATCAAGATATCTCTTTCATTACTCCCCCCTCCATCCTATCCCCAACACGCCCAACCAGATCCCTCATGTTCCCACTCCCCACCTCACCCCACACCTAATTTATCTAGGAGATATCTTCTATTTCCCCTTCCTAGGGAAATCCATTCGCCCCCTTTGGACCCTCCTTGATACCTAGCCTCTCCAGGGCTGTGGATTGTAGCAGGTCTCTCACTAGCTGGCTGGTCGGTGGGGACTGCCAAGAGGTATGCTCTTAATGAAGATAAAATTATTAAAACATCAACCAAGAAATGGTATGCATAACCTACTTCCAAGTTCAGTATGGCTCTGCCTTATCAGGAAGGGGTGATAAAGGGACTGATTGAGATCAGGCCAGCTTAGTTTCTAGACCTTCACTGCGCTTGACCTTGACAACAGCATGCTCTGTTTAACAGTTTTCCAACATTTTGTGGTCTGATTTTGGTTTCTCCCATAAGTTCACATTGTTTAGGTTTTTAAGAATGCCTTAGATTCCCCACAGCAGTGCAAAGCCCTAAGTTCCTTTATACCATGTCCAGCAACAGGTTTTGATTTGTATTTTTTCCTAAGTTCATCAGAAACTGGCCTTTGGGTGCCGTATGACATGTAGTCATGTAGTATTTTCCTAACCTACTTTTTAAGAGATTTGAGACCTCTGTGCAATTAATACTGCAATTAAACTCATATTGAATATACAAGTGACCCAAGACACATACTGAATATACATGTGACCTAAGTGATACTTACAGGTAAAACATACCTGTTCTTCTCTGGCAAACCAAGTAGAAAAATAAAGAAACAATCATCAAGCAAGTTAAATAATGGGAATAAGGCAACATTACAAGAGAGGGAGTGAACTGAAAATGTTACGCATAGTGCTAGTTTACCCTGATTTCCTCTTGTCCTTAGTGAGTTACTTTGCTTTTCTGTATAATGTTTTACAGAGGACTTAGCCCCTCTGGTCTTCTCCATGAATTTATGTTTTCCAAACATCCCTCACTCTTGCATTATCATTTTCTTCATCTCTATGGCATCAACATTTTCAGCACATCAACTCTGATGTTCTTTATTTTCTAACATCGCCATGCTGTACAGACCTTCCCAGGTGCCCAGTCAGTTTTCTCAGTTCTCTGTTATATCCGCAATAGCCAACTCAGTCACAGCTTCTACTTCCTCCACTCCCCAGCCACTTTCAGCCCGGCTCCTGGCCCCATCACTATAGAGACACTGCTCTTAACAAAGAATCCAGACTGTCAAATCAGTGAGCATTCTACTCTCTCCATCACCTTTCCTTTCCTGAAAGTCTCCCCAGATTATCTCCAAATCTGACATCTCCCTGAGGCTCCAGTCACAGATTCCATTAATCAACCTAATACCACTATCACAGTTTCTTACCGTGGGAAGTAGGAAATGTAGCCATCACTCACTTGTCACCTATGACCAAAGGGCAGCATCTTGGCTAAGGGCCAGTATTAAAAACATCAGTTCCTGTGTGAGTTAATGAAGATACTAAAGGCTCAAGTTATTTGCCTAAATGATTCTGTTTTAACCTCGGGACAAACGAGGGCAACTGCTTTATTAAAGTCTCTTATTTCATCTGTCACTTTTAATTATGTGTGTGTGTGTGCATCCTATGTGTGCAGCTGTCAGAGGCATTCTGTACCCTCGAACTGGTGTTGCAGGTGGTGGTGAGCTGCTTGACATGGTGCTGGGAACCAAACTGAGGTCTTTTGGAAGAGATGTAAGTGCTCTTAACAACTGAGACAGCTCTCCAGCCTCTCTTTGTGTCATATTATTAATAGTAGCTACTATACATAACACATGTATACATACATACATATATACATACATTCATACATACAGAGAGAGAGAGAGAGAGAGAGAGAGAGAGAGAGAGAGAGAGAGAGAGAGAGAAGGGGGAGGGAGGAAAGAGGGGAAAATGAGGAAGGGAAACAGCCAAAAAAGGTTCTATATTGTTTCATTGATAAATTTAGAGTTTTCTAGATCTTGTTTTGATTGACATGATAGAAAAAAAAAGAGTTTATTTAAAACTTGGTAAGTAAATGATTCAATATATTAAAAACAGTAAAAGGAACATAATCTAAAAGTTAAGATCACAGAAGCACAATTGGATGCCCTGTTTTCACTCGGTGGTGATGATGAAGTATTTTCCAGTAACAAATTAATAGTTCTTCATTTGATTTTTTTTTTTTGTCTGAAAATAAGCTTGTCCATAAGACTGCTAACTGCATAGTTTCATTGCCTTCATTAACATGGACCTGGTTTGACCTCACCATCTATATCAAAAACAAAGCATCTTGTTGAGGGCAGAGGTAAACTGTGTTTTTCACTCATGTCACTCCTGATTCACAAGTCAGCCAAGTACTGCAGGCAAAGGATGGATCTGGCTCCCTGTGAGTAACATCACTCTCATCTCCCAGCTGACTGTGGTTACAAATGACTCTACTGCTCTGAAATTTAATTTATTCATCTATAATTTGAACAACCAAATAAGACCTACTCAGAGTGACATTGGGTTTATGTAAGTCTTGTCAGAGGTCATCTAAAGAGCTGAGTATTTAGATATTCAGAAATTGGACCCATTCTCCTCCCTTCTTTCCTCCTCCCTATCTAGATGTGAAACATCTATGTCTGGGTGTCTTCACTGTGCTCTGTCGCTTACCTTCATCTATGATCACATATTCCCAGAACATGCCAGGTAGAAGCAAGATAGGAGGGATGTCCTGAAGCAGAGTGCTAATGGAGGACCAGATGATACTTGAGGCACATGCAAGGTGACTTTTGCTAGTCAGATGTTTTCCCCGGGAAGAAGCAACACTAGCCTTCTATAACATGAGATTCACAAGCTGTGCAGTAATACAATATGCTGTGAATTACCTCACTATTCACATCAGCACAGGGCTGTGATACTATCCTACCAGCCCAGTAGTCTGTCTCCATCAGTAGATCCAAAGGCACCAGTTTTAAGGATTCAGTACTCCTGCAAACTGTTTTTCCTCTCCCCCCTGTATGTAATGGGTCAGGGACAAACAGAGAGCTTAACTGTTACTTATCTCCGGTCCCTTCCGCATTTGTTTAATTAAGAGCATTGGGTCCTGATAACGTAGATTAAGCTCTTGCTTTAGTTACGGTTGCCACTGCGTCCTATAGTGGCATTTAATAATTTGACCGCACTTTGAAATCATAAACTGTTTTCGTATCTGTAACCCAAATCATTCTTGCTATGACAGTAATTACCACTGTTTATCTTCTAAAGAAAGCTAACTTCACTTATTAATGGCATATCAAATACTTTTAAATGATTAAAAACTCATATTTATTACAATGACTTGCCAGTCCTTTCACATGAAGGAAAGTAATTTTCAAGCTCATCTTTTTTAGTTTGCAATCTGTCTGTATGTGGAGAGATGACTTGTGACATGAAGCCTAAGAAAATGGGAGTTTCTCTTTTTCTGAAAGTGGCTCTCACTCTCTGTGTTGACAACAAATGGCGGCCACAAATTTCAGGCCCCATTCTGCTCCACCCTCTCAGTAAATCTGGAAGCCCTGTTTGTGGTGCTGGGGACCAAACCTAGGACCTTTTATGTGACAAGCAAGCACTCAGCCACTGAACTCTGTCCCCTTCCCCTGCGGGAAGGCTGATTTTATGAAAGTCATATAAAGACAACAAAGAAATATAATGGATAGAGCTGACTGCCTCATTACCCTCATATGTCTATAAGTTGTGACACAGTCCATCACGGTTCTTCCCTATGAGTGCCATAAACCCAGGAGCAGCGAAGGGAAATGTTTCCATCTCAGGTCAGAGTCCTGCATCTTTGGTGTTTGCCTTGGTTTTCATAGCCCTCTAAAAATTCTGTTCCTGTGGCATGCTTTATAGGCCCTTTATTGCAGTCTGTGTTAACTAGATGCAGAATTCCTGAGCCTCCAAAGCCAATCACCTGCTTGGTGATTATTATCTGTGTGTTGGTGCATGCATCTGTTCATTTTCCTATAATTCTAAACAAGTGCTGGGACTTCAAGTTCCAAACACAGCCCAGATGTGCACAGGTTTGATGTTGAGGCCCAATCCAAGACGGCCTTCTTTAACTACTACACAGGTGGATTTCTGCCCCAATCATAGCTGCTCTAGGCCACCATGCCTTTCAGCCCCCAGCTCTCTGCCCTTCAAATTTGGGGGCCGTGTGCACCTTGGAAATTTTCTGAAGTTTGCTATAGAAGGTCATTCTACAATAGAATAAAATGCCAGCCCTTGCATGATGAAATCTAACCCCAACATAAGCATATTTGGAGATATGTTTCTGGGAGGTGCTTAGGTCATGACTGTTAAGCCCTCATAAATAGGGTGATAGTATTAAAAAGAACCCAAGGAGACCCTGTCCCTTCTAATGTTGGTAAAATACAGCACAAACACTGTTATCTAGGAAAACCCCACCGGACAGTAAATTCAGTTTGGCTTTCTAACATGCAGAAATGTAAAGAGTAAATCCCTATCATTAATAAGCCTCCAGCCTGTGGCATTTTGTTATAGTAACCTAAACAAACTGAAATACAGCCTCATCCTCCTTGACAGACACTATAAGGAAAATAATCTATTTGCTGATTCCTGGAAGGTTTATGTTTTAAGTACTATTCACTGCTACTGTAGAAAATTATCTACTATTGTTTCTAAATGCAATATATTCCTTGGGGTAAACATTTCTTTAGTTGTATTTCTAGTCATTTTTTTTTTCAGGGTAGAATTTCCTAGATTTTGTAACAAAACCATGTTTTCTTGAAATGTTACTTTTTTTTTTTTAAAGAAAAGAAGGGTATTGGGTAAATGTCTTAACAGTTAAGAGTACTGGCTGCTGAGGGAACCGGATGCAGAGATCCACGGCCAGGCTCCAAGTGGCGCTCCAGGAGTCCAATTGGCGAGAAAGAGGAGGGTTTATATGAGCGAGAATTGTTGAGACCAAGATTGGAAAAAGCACAGGGACAAATAGCCAAATGAATGGAAACACATGAACTATGAACCAATAGCTGAGGGAGCCCCCAACTGGATAAGTGAGACAGTTGATTAGCTTGATCTGTTTGGGAGGCATCCAGGCATTGGGACCGGGACCTGTCCTCAGTGCATGTGCTGGCTGTTTGGAACCTGGGGCTTATACAGGGACACTTGGCTCAGCCTGGGAGGAGGGGACTGGACCTGCCTGGACTGAATCTACCAGGTTGAACTCAATCCTCATGGGAGTCTTTGCCCTGGAGGAGATGGGGATAGGGGGTGTGCTGGGGGGAAGGGGGGGAGAACAAGGGAATCCGTGGCTGATATGTAAAATTAAATTAAATTATAAAATAAAAAAAGAAACATTTAAAAAAAAGCATGACTACCTGGAAAAAAAAAAAGAGTACTGACTGCTCTTCTAGAGGACCAGCTACTAACCTTTGTTAACCACCAGATTCCAGAGGATCTGAACCTTTTTCTGGCCTCTGTGGGCACTGCATGCACATGGCTCACAGACATACATACAGGCAAAACATCCATACACATCAAATAAAAATAAATCTCAAAAAAAGAAAAACATGGTAAAGAAAAGGAGACTCTACTTCCTGTTGTGTTTGATCTGTGCATTTTAAGACAATCTGTTGGTCTGTCCTCAATTACTGCTAATGCTTCTCCATTTATGCTTTGCTACAAGCAATGACCAAGTAATTACCTATTATTACAATCACTCATTATTTATGAGCAAAGGAGACAAATGCTCCTATGTAACATCAGATATCTTCAGATTACTGGAAACATGGCAAGAGTTCTCTTTGGAGAGTACCTATGTCTCAAAATTTCAGATTAAGGGTTTGTCTTAGGTCTCTATCGTGATAAACACCATGACCAAAAGCAACTTGGGTGGGGTGACAGGGACGGTTTACTTCAGCTTACACTTCCGGTTAACAGTCCATCAACGGAGGGAAGTCAGGACAGAAACTCCAGCACAGCCACGGGACGGGTACCGCTTACTCCCTTACCCCACGAGCTTCTCAGCTTACCTGTAACACTTCAGTACTATATGCCCAGGGGTGGCACTGCCCATAGTTAGCTGGGCCCTCTCCCAGTCAACAGTAATCAAGAAAATGCACCACCAACTTGCCTACAGGCAAATCTTATTAAGGTATTTTCTCAGTTGAGGTTTCCCTTCCCCAAATGACTCTAGTTTGTGTCAAGTTGATTCAAACTAGCCCAGGCAGGATTACTTTTCTTCATTAATAAAACAGTCCATAAAACTTACAAACTGGCAAAATTGCACTTTGTATCATCTGTTTAAAAGATATTGAATTAACTAAAGGAAAAATGAGCAGTAGTGGTGAACTCCTTTAATCCCAGCACTTGGGAAACAGAGCCAGGCAGATCTCTGAGTTCGAGGCCGGCCTGATCTGTAGAGTCAGTTCCAGGAGAGCCAGGGCTACACAGGGAAACCCTGTCTCAAGAAAAAACAAAAACAAAAAACCAAATATGCATTTCCATACATGTATACATGGAAAGTGTGATCTAAGGTGATGGATCAGTAGGTAAAGTGCTTACTATCAAGCATTAGGGCTTGAGTTCAGATTCTACAGCAGGTGACAGTAATCATAGTACTCCTAGTACGCCTACCTCCAGGTAACAGCCAGAGACAGGAACTCCTGGAAACTACAGGCCAGGTAGCTTGGCATCATTCACAGCAGTGAGCAAGATAACCTATCTCAAACAAGGTAGAAGGCAACGACCAACACTTGAGATTGTCCTCTGACATATACACACACTGTGGCATGTGTGCAACCCTCACACATTCACACACACACACACACACACACACACACACACACACACACAGGTGCATGTGTACATGCATGCGCACATACACAATCATATATATTCATCACATACAAACACATAAAATGATAATTTATGTGTATCACGTGTATGGTTTCAATTCAGTGAGCTAAAAACTGGAAATTACAACATTTGTTCAGAAGTCCAACTGATAGTTCCCCTCACTGGTTTGACCACTTTTACCAAACAATTTTTTTTTGGTTTTTTTATTCATTCAAATATTTAAACCTTTAACTGACATCTGACATTTGGACTTGGACATTATAAAGTCTTACAATGTTATTACAATTGAGATTTTTCTATATATAAAGAAGATAAAATAGCTCATGTGTTCATATAGATACTTGGGGTTCAAAGCCAGGGCTTTGAATATTGAATTTGTGGTTCTCAGGGACAAAAGTGATGATAGTATCATAATATTAGTATCTTTATTTCTTAGGCACAGCATATGCATATAGTAACAGAGAAAAGGCAAAATATAAACAATCTGTGCTGTATATCTAATGAAATTAGTATTGTGTTGTAAAATGATGTAAGATGGTATATGTGTAAATAATTTAGTATACACACCAATGTCTTTGATTCATCCTTGATTAAAATCAGAATCAACATCAAGGCCATACTGTTTCAAACAGGACTTAAAGGGGAATGTTAGGAAGTTCGTGGTCTAAGTGCCTTGTGAACTGAAAGGATGGTACTGCCATTCAGCCTTCATCTAGATGGGTAAGGAAGATCTTGAGTAAATATTTACAGTGCCATTTATCACACAATATAACTTGAATCCATTATTCTTCCTTTTGGCATATTCTTGCATCTAAACTATTCAAGTCTATTTCCTAAAGTGAGCAAGTGCTTCCTCTAATATTTGTAATTGTTATTAATAGTTTCACAACTACTCAAGAACGGATTCTTGACAATGCCTTTTGGAATGAGTGCTATAGGGAACTGGGTTTGTTCATAGAGAGCTGTATATATAATATATATATTGCCATCTGAGACTGTTCTTGCCATGGATGTATTTTGCCTAGATAACTGACTGCCTCTGATCTCACTGATCGGGCATTTTCAAATCAAGCTAAAAGATGACTTTAATATGTACTCATAATAATTACATTTTGCTATATGGTGTGACTTGATGGTTTGCAGGTAGCCATGGCAGCAGTGAGCTTGTGGGTGTGATGGCCATGGCATGTCCTGTAGACAGTATTTCATAGCAGTCCTCTCCATCATCCTCCAGGTCTCTTACTTTCTTTCCATCCCTCTTCCACAGCCCCTCTTCCACAATGTTTGATGTGGGGTCTCTTTATTGACCTAGAGTTTTCCATTTTAGCTAGGCAATCTGGCCTGCAAGCCCTGGGGATCCTTTATCTCTGCCCTCCCTTCTCCCCAACCCCACTACCGGGGTTACGGATACATGCTGCTATGACCAACCTTTTCATGGACATTGGGGACCATGGCTGCTCATGTCCTCATACTCGCACAGCAAGTATCCACAGGAGCCAAGTTCTCTCCTATTCTATTTTTAAAGTTATAATGGAGGAGTTGGGGATTTAGCTCAGTGGTAGAGCACTTGCCTAGCAAGCGCATGGCCCTGGGTTCTATCCTCAGCTCCGGAAAAAAAAAGTTATAATGGAATCCCTTCCTTTATATCAAGTCAGTCTTTCAGAAGGCTTTCCAACATTCCCTTCTCTTGTGTCCTATGAGGCTTCACCTATACAGAAAGATACTATAAAAACCAGTCCCTAGTGCATAAGCCGGCTCTTTGGAGCCTAGTGTCTATGGTGAGACACTTTGCGCAGCCATGGTGCAGGGAGGAGGGGCTTAGACTGGCCTCAGCTGAATGTACCAGGCTCTGCTGACTCCCCATGGGAGACCTTGCCTTGGAGGAGGTGAGAATGGGGGGTGGGTTAGAGAGGAAGGCTGGGGGTGGGAGGAGGGAGGACAGGGGAATATGTGGTTGGTATGTAAAATGAATAGAAAAATCTCTTAATAAAAAAAAAAGAAAGAAGAAAGCCAATGGATAAAAAGCATTCCTATTTCCAAGTCTACTGAGGTCATTTCTACCTGTACAGTTTTCAGTCTGAATCCCATACTCCAAAAAGAAAAGGGCACATTAAGTAATATAACAATGCCCATAGAAGCAGAATAATAATGGCCTCCTACACTCTACTATCCACCACCCGGGACATGTAAGTTTGCAAGGCAGACAAGGATTAAGGTTGCAGATGAACCAAGGTTGCTAATAATCTGGCTTTACAATAAGGTCTCTGGATTGTGTAGGTGGGTCCAACATAATCTTAAATGTGAGAGGCAGAAAAAGCTGTGTGATGGAAGTGTGAAGAGATTCAACTTTCCTACCTTCAAATACAGAAGAAGCAGCAACAAGCTATGGGATGTAGGTGCCTTCCGCAAGCTGGAGACATCAAGTCAATAATTTTTCCCTAGATACCACAGAGGGAAAGCGGTTCTGCTATTCTGTACAGTGAATTCAGTCCATGTCAGACTTCTGAACTATAGAACTATAATACATCTGTGTAGCACTAACCCACTAAGTTTATGCTAATTCCATTGCAAGTGTGAATAGAAGAAAATGCCCCACATTTTTTTAATCCTAAAAGCAAAAACTTTAATTCAGAAACAGTTTGACAATTTATTTTTGCATATCCCACATCTTAACAACACTTTAATTGGCCTCCACAATTAAAAGGCCAACTATTCTCTGCCAGTTAACCAAGCACATGACCCAATTAAAGCCTAAGGCCTGACAGTATAGTAACACATGGATTACTCTCTCTACTTAAAAAAAAATCTCTCTCAAGAATTCATCTTGACTTATGGATTATGACAAAATGTAAGCCTAATAAGGTATATCAGTCAGTGAGGGGAGATTTGCTTTAAACATATTTCAACTAATAACTGAGAAAGGAAAGACAAAATTCCATCATCATGTTGCAGTCCCCAGTAATAACAAGAAATGGGGAGGGGACAGCTTTTTGACAGGAATCAGCAGACTTCAACTAAGTGTAGATCCAGAGGATGGCTGGTGCTCTTTCCCTAGTAGCTAATGGCTACTTGTTTTACTCTTTAAAGATCTAAAAACATCAAAAAGAAACTAATGTTTCATAGCACACAAAAGTGATGCAAAATTCAGATTTGGGTATTTACAAATAATATTTTCTTAGGCACAGTGGTGCCCACGCATTACTAGCGTGTATCGTGCATTTGTCCTGTACCAGCAGAACGGAGCAGCTGCAGGAGGCTCCATGGCATTGCAGAATCCAAAACATTTGCTTTCTTCGAAGGAATGGTTTCCTGGCTCCTTCTTTAAGCAGTGGGCATCAGTTCCATCTACAGCACAAAACGGGAAGCATGCAGAACGCTCATGAAATATTCTCACTAATAAATCAGATTTAAACTGATTCAGGGTCCTTATCACGCAGCCAATTTGTGGGGAATAACAGTGGACAGTAGAATATGTACAAGAGCACTGTCGGGACCAACTCAGCAGAGGAGAATGTGGGAAACTCCATGGGAGAAGTTTGTTTTCTAGGACAAAATCATTTTCTAGAGGAAAAAATAGACCAGGAGGGAAAATCTACAGGCTAGAGGGATAATTGCAATATGTCGATTCCATTTGGAGTCTCATAGAAACACATTAAAACACTGAATTATGAAAGGGTCAAGGAAATGTGACAGTAAGTTCATAGCCAAGGGTATTGATAAATTGCTAATACATCTACACAGTGTCTTAAACTTTTTCTTCTAAGTCTCTAGGGCAGTGGTTCTCAATCTTCCTGATGCTATGACCCTTGAGTACAGTTCTTCATGTTGTAGCGAACCCCAACCATAAAAGTATTTCATTGCTACTTCAAAATTTTAATTTTGCTGCTGTTATGAATCATAATGTAAATATCTGATGTGCAGGCTATCTAATATGCGACCCCCAAAGGAGTTGAAACCCACAGGTTGAGAACCACTGAACCAGAGTGTTCAGGGGTGTAACTCAAGAGCAGAGCACAGATTTCATATGCACAAGACTCTGTGTTGAATGCCCCACATCCAAACAAGTAAATGAATACCCTCTCTCTTTCATACAACATTTAGATGAAGTAACATAATAGCTGAGATTTACTTGTAAATTTTCTAATAGAGAGGGAAGAAATGAAAAATAGGATATCAGCTGAAATTAAGTTATAGGATTATTATAAAGTCTCTCTATATTGTTGAAATTTCCCATATTTTAAAAAGGCATTATTTCCCAAAGGCCTTGAGCTTCATGAAGAGAATAATTTTATTACAACAATTTTCCTCAAAGTATAAAGAAACCAATAAAAAAAATCAAAAGCAAAGAGTGTCCTGTACTCCAATATTGCCTAAGTTTCCTATTTTAACTCCAAAAGTGCCAATAAAATCCACTTTGACAAAGACATAGAATGATATTTCAGTGATTGAGATCTGCTGTGGGTGACCACCAATTTGGACCTGCTTTGAAGGCACTTTGTAAACCACTACTCCAGCACAATCGTTTGTCTCATATTACATTTTAGCTATACTCACCAACATTCTAACTTCTGAAGCATTAGAGACTATACACAGCACCTCCTACAAAACAAGGGCCCAGTGCTTCTCCTATCTCCTAATAAAGGAGTTAGGAGACTGTGCCCATGTAGTGAATGTGACTACCAAAGGCTCCACATCAATGCATGTGTCATTCACACTCCTCCTCCAGGGAGCAGGAACTGCCATTTTCCTTCCTGATAAGAAGTGAGAAACAGAACTCTGAAGTTACAAAGGTAGTGAAGAGACTGAGCCAGGCTGAATGCTATTAGGGTGAATTTCAATGATAAACCAAGGCCAGTGCCACCCATCTTCAGCTGCTGGCAAAGTTTTGATTCAGTGAAGAGGTTGAGATCTAGATAAGTTTAAACATCCTGTGGCTGGGCGCTGTATCTTTCTAAGAGCAACACATGTCAGGACCCAATAAAAAAGAGTTTCACTGAATAGTTTAAAATAGTGAAGTTAATTAGCTAGCAGATTAATTAGCATAATGTTCCCAATGAGAAATAAAAATATATAGTTTCAAGATGTACCAGAAAAATAGAACTATAAGCATACACTATGAAATACCTGCACAGAATGGCATAATATATCTCAAAAAACAATGTTGAGTGAACAAGGCAAATGGTAAATGAAAATCTGCTGCACAGCACAGTCCCCAAGAAATGCCAAGCAGATAAAGCATCCATGTATCTCTATAACAAATGTGTACTAGAGGTATCTTTAATTTGGATGAAGGAATGAATGCTGATTTGGGGAAGTCTTTTTCTGAGGGGATGAAATCAAGAAAATAGGAGATGGGTGTTTTATCTGTATCTGTAATATTTTGTTCTTTTAAAGATACCAAGAAAAAATAGACATTTTTACTTTTTGTTGAGTGTGTGTTGGGATGATCAGGGTGCCTCGGTATTTTCTATTGTTTACATATGGAGATTATTTGTGTTTTCATTTAAAAAGTATAATAAATGGATAGTAAGAGTCAAAGAGACTTGTAAAAGAATTTTCACTGAATAGTGTTCCTTTAAGAAAACAGAACACTTGTGTAACTCATAAACCAGTAAGAAAGGAAGAGGAAGTTGCAGTTGCTTTAATAACTGCTAAGAAAAGTCAGCCATAGGACGATTTCTTCAGACTGCACAGCTAACAACTGGCAGACAGGAAGGAGTCTAGTCTTGGCTAGCTCCATTCCAAAGCTACCACAATGTTTGCTAAACTACATGCAGACTTACCGCCCAAGTTGAGACAACCTGTTTGAGATCAGACCTTTTGGGCAATGTTCTTATTCAATACAGCTCTCAATCCAAAATGTCACCATTATAAAGTTCATTTCCAATAAATCCCAGAAAAATTAACTTTCCAGAAGGGGGAAAAGATCTAGGCAGGTATTAGTATGAATGCTTTCCCTTTTTTGGATTACTTTGTGGTTGAAACTCAGGTAGAGAGAGGGTTTTCATGAATATGCAGCCCTGACACAGAGAGCTTGTCTTGTCATACACAAATTGTCATGTCAATTCTCAATTGTAGACATCCATCTTCAGAACATCCAAAACGGTTCTCACTTTATTAAAGCTTGGGCAATTGCTGACATCCTTTAAGCCTATTTCAGGAGGTCAGAGAAAGATATGAACTGATACTTTGGTGATCTTTGAATTATTCATAAAAGCTTCCAGGGGCATACATTCCACTACATGACAACTTGTGAACTAATTCATCAACGTTCCAGAATAAATACCTTCTAAGTAAGACCTACACAAGAATCATCCCTACAGTCTCATTCTACCAGGCGAGTCCATGAGCATGAAAGAATCAGAGTTAGACCCATCACAAGAAAAAGTAAATTTGCAATGTAAATGTAAGTGCAAATGCAAAAAGTAAATTAAAAATAATCCTTTCTACCCCACTCCTGTGGAGTAGTAGCATACTTATCTGTCTCCTACTTAAACTATTCTTCCCTACCCAAAGAGAAAATAATAAGATAAAAATAAATAAAACATTTTGCTTCTTTTTTCTTTTGAGATCAAAAATCAAGTAACTAATCTCCCTCACATTAATTAAAAACTATTACTTTTTTATGTTGCTAATTGATTAATTTATTCCTGGAGCAAATATGTGACTAACTACTCTGTGCTAGGCACTGTTCAGGTCTCTCTGCTGTATCATTGAATAATACAAGACTCTACCCTCAGGGGAGCTAATACTCCAGCTGTAATAAGCAAAGAAAGTCATTTAGTAGGAAGTAAAAAGACAGACAGTAGCACCTGCAGTCTGCTTATGAGAGCCTCCGTACAGCCAAGGCCACAGTATGACTGGTCTTGGTGTTATTTCACAACATTTAGCATCTATCTCCATGACTCAATTAAAATTAGCATTGGGAAGATGGACTTACTTTTTTCCTGACAACTTCAAAAAAGCTTTTCTTTCTCTTGAAGTCTGGTCACTATGTCAAGGAAGCTTTTGGTCCTGATTTTCTAACCCCACCTTTAAGAAGGTATGAACTGTTTAACCTTGCTCCAGCAGGCTCTGATTGTAAAGATAGACTGTACCCTCTGATAGTTGCTCTGCATATCTCTTTTGTGTGGATTAAACTCTCGGTGCTCTTAGAGAAACTGTCCAGGACCTACCACTGTGCCTGTCTTACTTAGGTTTCTGTTGCTGTGATAAACACCATCCAAAAAGCAACTTGAGAGGGAAAGTTTGTTTCATCTTACAGCTGGCAGTCCATCTTGAAGGGAAGTCAGAGCAGGAACTAAACAGGAATCCAGAGGCAGGAACTAAAGCAGAGGCCATGGAGGAACACGGCTCACTAGCTTGCTCCCCATGGTTCACTCAGCTTTATTTTTTATACATTTCAGGAACACCTGCCCTGCTCATGTGTGACACTACCCACAGTGGGTTGGGCCCTCTGAGCCCAGCAATCACTGGTCAAGAAAGCACCCTCAGAGATTTGCATACAGATCAATCTGTTGGAGGCAATTCCTCAGTTGAGCCTACCTCATCCCAGAGAACTCCAGCTTATGATAAATTGACAAAAAAAAAAAAAAAAAAAAAAAAAAAAAAACACTAATATAGTGCCTAAAACTTCTGTGCTTGACAAATGTTAAAAATCATCTGGGGTGTGTGTGTGTGTGTGTGTGTGTGTGTGTGTGTGTGTGTGTGTGTGTACTTCTGTGCTTGACAAATGTTAAAAATCATCTGGGGTGTGTGTGTGTATGTGTGTGTGTGTGTGTGTGTGTGTGTGTGTGTGTGTGTGTGGCCACAGAATCCAGAAGAGGATGTTCAATTCCTTGGAGCTAGAAGTACTGGCCTGAGCAATCAAACCTGGGTGCTGGGAACTGGACTCAGGTCTTCCAGAAGAGCAGCAAGTGCTCTTAACTGCCAAGTCATCTGTTAAACCCCTAGAGTAAGTTTCTTTAAAACATGTATTCTCTAGAATCCTTCAATTTTTGTGCTTCCAGCCCTCCTTTGCCTTTGCAAATAAAACTGAAAAAGTCAATACATCCAGCTGGTCCAGCCAAATGAATATAATGGTTCTTTTGCTATTTATAAGTAATTTTTAGTAACTAAATTGTTTTTTAAAAAATCTCAGTAAACGATGGCAGGAGAAACTGTTCTGATATATTTTAGAATTGAAAACAAATTTAAAATTATCATCATGCAGGGATATTTTCCCCTAAAACTTGTTTGAATTACTTTTTTCCTAATGTGTTTGTAGCCCTCAAAGATACAACTAAATTCCCATGGACTATAATGATGATGATGGAGAAAAGTATATTCATTGTTTTGCTAATTAGTCAATAGTATTTCCAAAATGCTTAAACAAGATGGGCCATTGTTATTAAATGGATTTCTCTTCACCCAAAAAGAAAAAAAATCATACTAATATGAAAATGCAACTGTATTCCCAAGCAATACTGCTCTGTTCCCTTTTTAAGTCTTAACACAGTGAGCAAAAGGCAGGACACAAACATCAACCTGTCAAGAAATGGTTTACTCAGTGATGGACCAGCGCTGCAGGAGATCCCTTCCACTTCCACCAAGAGAGCGCTTTGCAGAACAAGAACAAACCATTAAGGGCTTAATGACACTGTGATGGCATATTGGATGCTAAAAGAGAAATAAGGATATTCTGTTTACCCAGTTGCCACTGTTTCTACCACAACCACCATGGACTCACCATCTACATGGTCCTCAAGTACTTGCAAAAGGAATTTTTTTGACTTTAACCCTGCCTACTTAGCCTTTCTTCATTTTAAGACATTGACAAATCTAGCTGTTGGGAAATTTTATCTTTTAGGCATGACATGGTGACATGTCTTGATACCTTGACATCAGAGCAGTTTAGATTACCCACAGAGACACTAACAAAGACACAAAACAATCAGGTCTGTTAACATTTCCCTGGAAGAGATCTGAGATGGCTCATGATGCATAAAAGGATTCCTGCTTCCCTTAGAACATATAAGCAAGTTAACAATTGTTGAAGAGGGAGCAGGTCTTCTTTGGTCATGTAACTACTTATAAGTTGTCCATACATCTATAAATAACTCCAATTAAATTTCTTGCCTTACCAAGCTAGACTTTCTTTCATTTTTTTCATCTTTTGTAGGTACCATATCTGGGATGGATAGACATTTGTTTATATCTCGAGACACAGGAAAAATCAAGTAATACTTGATTTGGGTAACAAAAGCTAGAAGCCACTTCCTAGGCCCCAAATGAGGACATGAGTCTCAGAAGTGGAGCCACGTTTGTACAAGGATTCTTCCTGTATCCACATCATCTCAAGCCTAAGCCATAGCAAGAGGAGTGCATTTGGTACCCAGCTGAAATGCACTTGCCTGCTCTGGAGCACTACTGTTTCCTGGACTCCCTGCTCTTTCTGAACACTCTCAGTTGCCCACTTATCTGCATAAGGTGTGATACTCTGTGTTTGGCACCTGCTGATAAGGGTAATTATAGCATTAGTGGAAGCAAATACGCCATCCAAGGTTGAAAAACAACTCTAATTACAACTGCTCCATCCTTTTTACTCTCTCAAACTGTTCTTGTCCCTTTAACACAGAGTTTACTCGGAGATTCAATTAAATCTACATCTATTTGAAAACAAGCCTTTAAATAGTTATGGGACTAGAGGAAATCACCTCTTTAAATTAATAATGCATGCATACTGAGGTGAGTATTTGATATTCGCAACACCAGGCTGCACCTCCTAGATTATATTTTAAATGCTTTCCATGCATTTCTGTGCAAATACAAAAACAATGGGAAGAGCAAACACACTACTTCAAGGAAAAATGCAGTCTAGATCTTATACAAAGACCATGAAGAAGTTCTTAAGTTATCTTTATACTGTGGACCACTTTGACAGAAATACTATTTAAAAAACTAATACTCAGAAACTTAATTTGATACCGCAAATGCAAACACATAATTTCACACTAATCAATAATAAAACAAAACTGGAATGAAATTTATCTGTCTCTATTTTAGTTTCCAGATTTAAAAAAAAAGTCTAAGACTTTATCTCAGAGGAAAATAATTTCTAAAGGATGCATATTATTAAATATTACTTCACTACATCAGAATTATATGAGTTAGGTATTTGAATATCAAAGGATCATGAATTCATAAACCTTTTATTGAAAACTATGAAGCTGAAAAATAAGGAGAGAAAGGAACATCTCCTGAATGATATAAGAACCAACGAAGATTGACTTGTTGGGCATGCTCACTGCTGTGGCCCAGAATCTCAGAGCATGCCCATGGAGTGCCACCATGAAGCCTCACAACATCTGCCCCTTTCTCCAGCTTTTGCAAAGACAGTACCATTTCTGCCTGGCACTGGAGTCAAAGGTTCTCTATGGCTGTGGTCAGGAATGGGTGGGACACACCCACTCTCCTACCCCTGGCTTCCCATACCTCATAAGCACTTTCTCATTACCAAAGCAACTGCCAGAAATATAACATTTTACTTCTATTGCTAGTATCATGACTGTGCAGGTACTCAACTTCTGAGAAAAATCTCTACAGATTTGGTAGTAAATCAATAGGAAATCTAACCAAAATCAATTGAAGCAAATCTCCCATAACACACAAAATACTGTGATTTAGCTCATAAAGAAAAATTTCTTTTTTTTTTCTTTTCTCTTGGTATCCCTAGAAGAGTGGTTCTCAACCTGCGGGTCATAACCCCTTTGAGGGTCACATATCAGATATTTACATTATGATTCTTAACAGTAGCAAAATTACAGTTCTGAAGTAACAATAAAATAATTTTATGGTTGGGGGTCACCACAACATGAACTGTATTAAAGGGTCACAGCATTAGGAAGGTTGAAAACCACTATCCTAGAATGTGACAGAAGTTTCCTTGTTGTAGTAAATAATTTCCACGTCTAAGAGATATGCCTGTGCCTCCAAAGTAAAAGTCAAAAATAGCAACACAACCTTTCTTACTCGGGTGGAGTTAGAGGTCCTTACATCCCCTGAGTAACTTTAACCAGATTGGACATAAAGCATCATGGTTTACTTTAACAAAACCACTACATGATCATTTCATGGTCTCAAAAGAGCCAAGAATGGCAATGAAGCTCCAAGTTTAATAATTAACCAGTGTCTTCCACATTCATCTACTCTGTTTTCAAAAAAAAAGAGTAAAATCTTCACATGATTTATTATTATGCTGAATACCACATTGTCTCTGAATATAGACCACAGTGGATAAGACCCACAGCTATGTCAAAGAACACGTTAATGACCCATAAGAACAAAAAAAAGCAACGCTGTTCAGGTTAGCTGTGATCTACAAGCTATTTTTCCGAGATAAAATATGACAAAAGTTGAAAACAGCACCAGATCACATTAAATTACAAGAAAAGCATCTTACCTTGAATTAAGGACTTTGGTAAACATACACCCTGAAAGCATTACCATTCTCTTGTTCCTGCGCTTGCATGAATGTGTTGAGTGTCTCAGTTACTAATGAAGTCAAAAGTCTTTAATCAACAACTAATGAGATCAAACCAGGAATGAAAACTAAGATTGCAGACCTAAGAATGACAAAAGCTCATTATCTCTGGGGATTTTTAATCTGATAATTAAAAGCGTAGCTAAGAGACTTATTTTTGGAGTTTTAGAATAAAATCAATATTGAACTTGTCATGCAATGTGAGAAAAAAACACAAATTGCTAATGTTTCAATTAACAAGTACCACAGAGAAATACTGCACCATTGCCTGCCCTTAGCAAACAGGAGGACATGGCTACTTTTCCAGATGTTTCTGGTTGTCATGGTATCCTAGTATGCCTCACACACAATTTTATTCAAGGCAATAACCTCCAAGGCATTTATTCTCACAAGAGCATTAAATGAAGATGTCATATGGCCCTGATAAAGGCTGTTCACACACCTGTTGAGCAAAATAAAAAACACAGTATAAGAAGCCCCATAGACTAATATTTTGATGTTTTCTAAGGAAATTAACTTAATTCTTAGTTTATGTAAGTGGTAAGAGGCCATTTATCTTTTTTTTTTGCAGAATTTATTTCCAGAAGTCTGTCTTCAGATTAAAATTCTGTTTTAAAGATATTTTCAAGTCTGCATTTCTAAGAGAATATTTCTGTATTTGAAATAAAATTAATTGCATATATATGGACTATATCCATATTTAAATGAAAAACTTGCCAATAAAATACACCAAACATTTGACTGAAATTCTCAAATTTATTAATGTTTTCTGCCTCAATTTTTGTAAACAAGAAAATAAAATAAATGGGCTAAAATCTCATTCTGTGGATCTGCTGTTTACACATGCTACTTTTATGTGTGAATTTTAACCTCTAATGCAACCCATGGAAACTACAGTGAGTTAACACTTTTCATACTGGAGTTCATAGTATGAACTATATTTTAATTAATTCAAGTTCTCTTCATTATGTAAAATCTGCATGATACCTCTGAAAACATAGGAAAACACATGCTTTGGAAGTTAAAGGCAATGCGTCTTCCTTGCCCATGAGCAACAGGAGGCCAATGGAACTGTCTTCTAGAACAGAGCTCTCTCCTTCTGACATGATGGAAAATCTAATATTTAAATACTAGAAATGCAAACGCAGCAGAAGTTTTCATCAACTGTATTTCTCTACACACACAGGGCCTGTGTTAATTTCACATGAGTGCTTTTATCGCACTAATCAGACATTGAAGAGGCGCTGACACATGGGAAAACTGCTTTCCGAATGTCGTACATGTTAAACCAGAGGCGTATAAGCACCTGGGATATTCTTGCTATTCTTCACATGCAAATGACATTCTGCAAACAATTAAACCCACCCATTAAAACAGTGGGGGAGTGAGATGGAAAGAGCAAGTGTTAAGAGAGTAAAATTATGGCATGCCCTACCTATCATACCCCCATTCAGCTGATGTTAAGCGAGTTCGATCGATCGCGGGACATAGGCAGACCAGAGCGATACACTTGAGTCACAGGATGTAGGACAACTCACACACTTCGTTAATTACAAAACTCTATTGATCTGACCGCCAGCCCCTCGCCCATCCAACACTCTCCCCATTCCTGTACAGACAGATAGCAGACACGTCAAAAGTCCCTCTTCTGGCTAAAGAGAGGGGAATCGTCCCCTATGGGGCCCCTCCTCACAAGGACTTTCCCTGTAAGTGGCTCCACAAGTTCCCCAGGCTCCAGCGCCAGGAGGGCAAGTTCAGCACCACGGACAAGGCTCCCGGAGCCAGGGGTGAGGAAGGATGCTGAGGCTCCAGCTCTCGCCACTCACCGGTGTCTGCTGCGAGGGCAGTCCCGAGCGCTTGGTGGACCCCTGCTTGGAACTTAACCTTTTCCACGACTCGGCAAACCTGCCCCGGCTGGCGCTGCGGCTGCGCCTGCGGCTCTCCGCGCTGTCCTCGCGGTCGGAGCAGCCTCGCTCCATCTCGCCTGCGTCCCTCCACTTCTTGCCCATGCTTAGAGCAGGGAGGTGGCCCGCGCCCCTGGCAGTGCTGGCTGCAGCCGGCGCTCAGCTCTCTAAGGCGCCGCCTTCGCCTGGTCGGCTCCCGCCGGAGCCCCGCGCTCGGTATCGCCGCCCGCAGGCTGCGCTTGCGCCCGCGATTGGCTCAACTGGGGCTGGGGCTGCGAGCGCCACCTGCGCCCCAGCCCGCTTCCTTATGCACCCCAAATTGCTTTCTACCCGCAGCTACCGCCTTCCCGTGGTGGGGGAGAGGGGGGCGCACAGCCCACGCATGGGGCTGTGGAAGCGCTGCTCTGGGAGTTTCTTGTAGTCACCACACCCCGCCCAAGTCTCAAGGCCCTTGGGGACCTGGGAGCAGAAGCCTAGGTCATCCACTGGTGGGTGGGTGGAGACTCCAGTTGGATTAGACAAAGAGGGGAAGCTTGGAACTTTGTCTGCCTTCCTTTCTCTTTCTTCCGTTTTATCTCTTCGCAACAACTGTCTTCAAGAACACTGGGGAGAATTCAGCTTCATCTGCCTGTCAGGTGCTAGGCTACTTACTCCCTCTGCTTGTCAGGCTAGCCCGCTGGGCCCCAGACTAGGCTGCACATTGAAGTTTTCTGAATAGATTTTCATTTACACACACACACACACACACACACACACACACACACACACACACAAATACGTATATATTAAATGTAACATGTTAAATGCTGATATTCCTCGGCTGTGGCCTGGGAATCAGGATACTACAAGCTCTACTGGGGACTGGGGACTGGGGCATAGCTCAATGGTAGAGCGAGCACTTGCTGGTATGTGCAAGGCCCCAGGTTTGATCTCCAGCTTCCTAGAACTGAGGGAGAAAAAAGAAAATTCCTCGGTCAATTGATTCTCTTCTCCATCTACAATTAAGCCCAAGGGTCTGTATTACGGAGCAGTGCTGAGGAGGATTCTGGGAGAAGAAGGGATTGGAACTCTTTCAAGGGACTTGTTTTTCTCTCTCTGGTGGGAACAGGTATGGGGTTTACCCTTTCAGTCCTGAAGAAAGGGTGGCGGTTAGGCTGAGGACAGTGTGAGGTGGGTTCTTCAGCGTGTCACATGTCCCTTGTCGCCTCCTCCTTGTGGTTCAGGTCCTTCCCTCTGCTCTCACAAGCCTCAAGTCAATTGTCTTAAGCTGTGCTATTCTCACATTTAGTAATGCCTTAAACTGATGACAGAGGGCCACTGAGACATCACAGATTAACAGAATATAAGACAGTGCCTTCAATTATCAAGGAAAGGAGGGAGTTAAAGTAGTCCCAGGTGAAAAGAATCAACTGGCTGCTCACCCTTTGCAACCTCAGAAAGATACCTTTTAGTTTCTTAATCAAACAAGGGGAAACTATGAGAAGCACACAAGGAAGAAAAGAGGGTGGGAAATGCTGTCGGGGACATGGTGCTTTGGTCCTGGCTGTGAAAAAAGGCACAATTGAGTTGGCAGTGACCAGTGTGCTCTTGCAGGGCCTTGGAGTCTACCTGTTAGCAGGGATGGCAGGCAGAGCTCTAACACTTGCCCCACAGATGTGCCCCTGTGTTTATAGCTTGTGAGCCTATCCATGTAAACAAAGGGGCTTTTTAAAGCAGCACTCTATGTCTGGAAATCACATATCCATGTTAAAGAAAATGAAACTCTAAATAATGTTTGTGACATCCCAGGGCATTTCATGAGAAAAACCACAGGCTCCATTTTGCATTTATTTGTTTTATATCTAGGTTCATGGATTTGAAATTATTAGGGACATTTCATGAACTTGCAAATATTCAGACAATATCCCTCCCACTTATGAAAAGAAAACAGAACAATCATGCATAGTTTACAAAGTGCACAGGTATATAAAGCACTAATTGAGAGGTATGAAAGTCAAGAAATTAAGACAGAGTAAATATTTATCTTTTCCTTGAGCCATTTAAAAAGTGACACATGATCATGGCTCCCTAAGAAATGAAAACCCTATGTGCCACCCTGGACACTTTGCAAGTAAGTTCCCTCTGTTAATATAAATGACAACATCCCTGAAAAGGCTGAGGGACCTTCACTAATATATCCAGCCACACCACCCAATAGCATTCACCTCACAAGAGTTCCAAGTCACCCACATTAGCCCATTAAGGAGAAAATGGCCCTGCCATCAAGGATAGCTGTCACAGATGACCATATCAGCATGTCAATGAGCACTCCAAGTGTCTGGAAGGATTGTTTTTTTAATGTACTTAGAAAAATTTAATGATGAATCATGATTGCATATGGCATTATTTTAGCCCTTTGCTCTGAAAAAAAAAATTAGCTTTCAAATGCCCTATCATAGAGTACTGTTTTAAATCCTTGTTTGAAGATGATCTCTGCAGTTCTTCTTGCACTTAACAAGTACCAAAAGATATCTGGGAGCTGTTCAAAAACTGGGTTACATGTGATGGTGATAGGCAAGCAGAAATGGACCCATTCCTCTTCTGATGTTCTTTTGTCTTTCCGAAGTTCCCAAGAACCAGGACATGGAAATTTATTATGTCCCTTATGAAGTTAGCAGAGAATAGCACATTAAAACTAGGAAAATGCTGAAAGGTACTAGCATTAAGGTTAGAAGCCACTGCCAGAGTAGCTTAGCTTTCTTGGGAAGGTCACTGTCACAAAGAGAATGATAGCACATTTTAAGAGACAGTACCCTACAAAGACCAGTACCTAGGACAGATGGCTCACAGTAGTTCTAGCCTCCAGCACTGATAAGCACAAGACATATATGACACATAAAAAGTTTCTTGAAAAATAAATTTTTAAAAAACATTTTATTATTTTTAATTATGTGTATTTGTCTGTATGTGAGTTTATAGTCCAGAGGCACTGTATCCCCCTTTGAGCTAGAATTATGGGGAGTTATGAACTACCTGACATGGGCACCGGGAACCAAACTTCAATCTTTTGTAAGAGCAGTATATGTTCTCAACTGCTGAGATAATAATACTAATACTACTAATAATAATAATAATACAATAATCTTTTTAGAGCAAATGGAAAGTATAAAATAAACTTTTTTCCTGTAGTTTCAAACACTTACAGAATATGCAAATCAATAGGCTAGTAGTAAGACTAAAATCATTTATATTGTTTAATGATATAATCCAATAAAATTAAATGTAAATGTTTAAATTGTCTCAGATAAAATGTAACATGTGCAATAATCTGGAAAATGAACTTTAAATAGTATTAAAAATAATACTCAGGGGCTGGTGAAATGGAGTGGTTAAGAACAGGCACTGCTCTTCCAGAAGACATGGGTTTGGATCCCATAACCCATGTTAGGCGTCATAACCACCCGTCACTCCAATTCCAGGTAATCTAACATCCTCTTCTGGTCTCTCCAGGCACCTGCACATACATGGTGCCCATACATGAACTCAGGCACACATACATCCACATAAAGTAACTAAGTAACTCTTTTTCTTTTAACTCCAAAAGGCACTACCAAGTAGCAACAGTTCTCCACAATTGCACAGCCTCCTCCAATCCGAGGCTTATGCTGCTATTGAGTCTGTGCAATGAGAAGAAACTCTTTTCAAAACCCACTTGCTACAGGTCACATGGTGGTGCACTTTGTTGCAAAAAAGTTAATAGAAAATATCTTTCGTTTGGTTATTTCCAGGCCTTATTAACCCACAGGCACACCCCGGGACTAACACTCATGCATAAAATGTAAGAGGGGAGGGCAAACAGAGAAAATGAGGAAAATTATCAAGCTACGTTTGGTTCCCAAATCATCACTACAAGAGATTATGAACCATAGTTCGGCAGTTTTAGTACCCTCAATTTTCCACATTTTAACCTCTCTGAAATCAGGATGCTCTTTATACTAGATGACATCTCAGATTCGATGGCGTACAGCGTATTGATTCACAGCATCTTGAAGGGAGACAGATGCTAAGTACTCTGACTCTGAAGATCTGACAGGCTATCCTTCACCCTCTGCCTCAACACTCAGCCTTCACCACCAAATGTCTCTCTTCTCATTAGCACAGCATTTCTTTATTAAAAAGCTTTAAGTTCTATAAAGCCTAGCTTTATAAACTAAGCTGCAATCCCTCTTTTCTGGTCTTTAGTTTCGGAACCACACTTATTTAACAAATGTCCTTTTCCTGTGAGAATCATCAAATATTTGAAGATGGCCTACACATATCCCCTGTAATTTCTCTTCTTTGTAAACAGTCTTTGCCTCCTTCTGCCACATCCTTCCACACACTATAGAACAAAGCTGACTCAGCACACTCACATCAGAGGGTAACCTAACAATAGTGTTAAATGAACTTGGAGCAACTGCTTTGTGAGTCCACTGGAAGCTTAATCTCTATGACTAGGCTCTCGGTGAAGTGGGATTAGTCAGTGCCCATGAAGCCAGAGACAGGATGTAGCATTTCTGTTTAGTCATGATTAGATTTCCTTTACAGACCTGAGGGCTAAGTCTCACACAAGCCAGACAAGCATGAGAGGTGAAGCAATTATCCCTGTAACTCAAGCAAGAAATCCCCAAAGCCCATGACTATTAATCAAGAAAAGAACAGTAGGGCTATCCTGGTTTATGTAAATTGGCCATCTATATGGCTGAAATTCTCTGAGAGAAAGATCCTAAAAAATTACCCTCCTTCAAAGAGGAAACAGTCTCCTATACCCCTGCAATAAAATCTGCAGAGAAGCCATCCTGTGACTACATACCTACAAGTCTTCCCAGTTACCTTGTTCCACCTCGCTTCCCTTCTTTTCTCTCAATATGGAAAGAACTAAGCCCTTCAATCTTTTCACTCTTTAAATGACATTACATTTAAGTACCCTACTAAAAACTTCCCTTTTTTTCCATTGGTGTAAATACATAAATTTGCATGTATTTAGACAGGATTTTACATACTTACAATTCTATTGGTAAATAGTTCTCTAAAATTTTACTTTAGGATTAAAAGATAATAGCTTAAGTTATCAGTGTAAGAACTATTAATGCAAATAATAATAGAATTAGAAATACTATTATAGACATTTTAATTGGAGAGACAGAGGAGAGAGTATAGGAAAGGGAAGTAAGGAGGTTATGAGCAAAATGTCCCTTAATTTTGAAATAAAGTATACAATAGATGAGTAATATAATACTCCTATTGAAATGATAAAAAAAATTATGTGGACAGGAAACTTAAGTGAACAAAAACTATAAGTGATGTTGAAGATGTGGAACAAGTGGAATCACCACACAGTGCTGGAGGGAATATGTCACGGAGCTGATTTGGGGGGATACCCTGTGACCCAATAATTCTGCACTAAGGTATATACACAAGAGACATATTGCCTTTAAAGTCCTGGATGGAACAGCAACAGGGAGCAAAAGAAGACAGGCACAAAGAACACACGATATGGAATTCCGTTAACATAGCTTGCCATTAGACAAAAATAATCTAAATTGTTAGAAGTCATAGAGAGGCTGCTTATCATGGCAAAGGGACATGCCATGGAGACTGGAAAACAGATGAGCAGGGCTGGTGGGGAGCCAAAGATGTGCTGCTTGTCAATCAAGATGAGAGCAACAAGGGCAATTCATTTTGAAAACTGTTTAGAGGCGCATCGTAGTAAATATTGTGCCTTTTTGTAAGTCTGTTTATCTCAATAATAGCTTACCAAAAAAGTAGAAGAAAGAAGAAATGCCTGCCTAATGTGTTCTCTGGTGATTATGTCATCATACATAAATTGCTGTTTGTATTTTATACAACCTAGTGAGTATCATATGCATTTATCCCTACGTGACCATGGCATTTGAAATGCTAAAATAATTTCATATACTGTCTTTTCAGGGAAAGATGACAACCTGCCTGCCTCCTCAGAAGAGAAAACTGAGTGAAGTCACCTGACTTTTTGATATTATCCCAAGTAATGTTTACAAGTGTGAGCCTTGAGCCTGAGACTTTAAACCTCCAACTCCAAGTCCTCTTTATGCCTCTCCTATATTTATCTTTGTACATTTATATATATATGTGTGTGTGTGTGTATGTGTATGTGTGTGTATTTAAAGCATATAATCTACATATAATGGTTGAATATAAGTGATATAACACATATTTGTAATCAAATACCCAAACACATTATCACTACAAAATATCAACGCCACAGTAGAGAAAAATTAGTCATTCAAGCCAAAAAGCACATACTTACACAGAATATACTTGTTTTTCTTCTTCCTACAATTTAAAAACATTTAGGGAAAACTCAGAAATATCAGAGAAACATCCTCTGAGGTTTTAGGCAAAGAGCACATTTGTTTGGAAAGCTGCCATAGAGGACTCCATCATTAGAATCCTGGGGAGCTGAGCCAAGGCTTTGACAGGAAGAGGAAGGCCTCCCCACCAACCTCTGCCTAGCTGCTGTTAAATCTCTCTCCTTAGCTCCCTGCTCTGAACACTAGCTACTCAACAGCTGTTGTCTACAGCTGTTGGCTCCTCCCTGCTGAACCATATATCTTCCACGTATCTTCTCCATTTCATCCCAAGTACAGTTATTTACATTATTTATATTTGCCACACATATTCAATTTAATTAATATCAAAGAAAACAATTCAAAGTGAGGACAGTGGGGAGGTATAATTTCTGTGAAAACCAAAGAAAATGCTTCAGGAAAAAAAAAGACATTCTTTTCAGGTCCTTGCATTTTGATTTTTAATTTTAAAATGTTACATTTGTTTCTTTGTTTGAGGTGTGTATGTGATTACACCCTGGGGGGGGGGGGGGTGTAGATCAGAGGACAAGTTTCAGGAGAGGTGCATTCTCTCCTTTCACTGTGTGGATTCTGGGGATGGAACTCAAGTGTCAGGCTTGATTTGTTCTTTTTTTTGGGGGGGGGTTGGTCAAGACAGGGTTTCTCCATGTAGGTTTGGTGCCTGTCCTGGATCTCATTCTGTAGACCAGGGTGGCCTCCAACTCACAGAGATCCGCCTGGCTCTGCCGCCCGAGTGCTGGGACTACAGGTGTGCGCCACCGCCGCCGCCACCACCACCCAGCAAAAGGTTTTTTTCATTTTTTTTTACTTGTTTCCTTGCCAGCCCACCAGTCTCACTTTTTAAAGAATGTGTTGACATGAACTGATGTGAGCAAGGTGATCCCAGACAGAAGGAAAAACATAAAGTGAAGAAAGTGGTTGCATTACAAAGAGTAAGCCCTCAGAATCCTCTGTGGTTATTATTAAGATGCCTCTTCATTAAAAACAAACAAGAACAAAAATAAAAAACTGGAAATTATAGGTTGTGGTGGTTTGAATGAGAATGGTCCCAATTAGACTCATATATTTGAATGCTAAGTCACCAGGGAGTGGCACTATTTGAAAGGATTAGAAGGATTAAGAGGTATGTAAGGTCTTGTTGGAGGAGGTGTCTCACTGGGGGTGGGCTTTGAGGTTTTAAAAGCCTATGCCAAACCCCTACCTCTCTCTCTGCCTGCTGATCAGGATGTAGCTCTCAACTGCTTCTCCAGCACCATGCCTACCATACCTGCTGCCCATGTTTTCCACCATAATGGACTAACCTCTATAACTGTATGGACTGACCTATGAACTGTAATCAAGCCCCCCATTAAATGTTTTCTTTAGTAAGAGATGCCTTGGTCATGGTGTTTCTTCACAGCAATAGAACAGTGACTAAGACAGAAGTCCAACATAACAGGAATGGTTTATACAAAAAGATAAAACAGAGGCTTAATTACTATAAAATGATCAAAGGAAAGTCTGTCCTTAGATTCCAAAATAATAAATAAATGTAATCTCTTTTAAGTCAAAGAAGGTGTTTCAACATAACCAGATTTTCAACCCATACAGGCCTCTGCTATTCCCAGGAGGATCTGGTATGAAATTATCACCAGCCAAGGCAGTGGCTTCCTCACCTCTAGAAAATCGAAATTTTCTCCTCAAACTGCTTTTCATATATCAAAGATATCTGAACATCCCACTTTGCACTTTCACTTCCTAAACAATGCAACTGCCTCTCCAATGAATAATATTTGAATTTTGTCAGTCTACCACATGTGTGCGGTCCAGATTTTCAGCATGTAATAAAAACTGTAAGAACTGAATAGAGAAGAACACCCAGAATGGGTGTGCCAAGCAGGGTGCTGAATCCAGAGCCTGGAGTTTCTGATAAACACCTGCCTCTTCCTTGCCCTCACGTTCTAACACTAGACATGAGAAAATCACCTGAGCTGAAGTCCAATTACTTTGCTTTCACAGAATAGCATCAGAAAACATCAAGGGTCATCTTAAGACAAACACATTGTCTTACAGGCATTAGGGAAGTCATTATTTCTCTTCTTTTTATTTTTTAAGGAAGTATGACTTTACCAAAGTTCTACACAGGTCATGGTGATTATCTAAAGCCTGGTACAATGCTCAGGCACATTTAGTTTCTAAACATAATTGCCTTCCATGAGCTTGGGAAATTAAAATTTTAAACGGTCTATCTACACACTGCCTTTTAACAGAGGGATGAGTAGTCATGCCATTTGGAGCATTATAAACAATGTGAAAAGGAAATGTAGAAGTTACCATGCAAAACTCCAATCTGCTTAAAGTCACAATTACTCCTCACTCATTAAAAAAATAATAATAATAAGTGCTTGTGAACCCAAGCATAATAATTAGGATTCTTTCAAATTTGTGCGTTTTCTCTTACAAAACACAAAGGTGAAAGGAGTAAAATCAATTAGTTAAACAAGAAGGAGCATCTCTGTTATCTCTGTATCATCAGTGCACTTAAAATTTATTTCCCCAACTTTTATCAAGTCACTATTGGAGCCTAAAGGAGTCAGAGAACAGGCTTATGGACAAAGTAAAATGCCCAGTGCTTTACATGTGTCCTTTGATTTCCACAAAAGAAACAAAGCCAGCAATACACTAACAAAAAAGGGTAAACAGTGCTTTATGTTTAGTGGGGCTCTCACTTAATGTGTTGCACCAGATTCGGTTCAGTTCCATCAATTATTTAGATCAAAAAAGGCTCAATTTCTTTAAGAAGTGTCTGATCTACTTCATGTTAATAAGGGAGATTGGTAACATTTTATATTCACATTTGTCACAGGGAAACAAAATTTATCGCAGTGCTGAAATTGAGAGATGAAACGTGACACCAAGCAGGTTAAAACCGAAACTTATGGAAAATGACAAATGTAAAGGCCACAGTCTGCCTGACCTTTCTCCCGCATGGCGTTAGGAGGTCAGGCGCCTTTCTTTGAAGCACAGCAGGGGTGAAGAGTAGTTCATGGGTTTTTATGCCAGAAGAAATACACAGCTGTTCATACCTCACAGATTTTTAAATATCAGTTTTGAAAGTTCACAATATCGGGTGGCAAGAACTGGCTTTACGTGATTCCTGGGAGATCATTTGCAGCTGAACCGCCTCCAGAAAATGATAAAGATTCTTTCACATCCTGTGAAGTTTCTGTCTTTGCAGGGTCATTTGGAACAGGGGCAGAAACAGTCCTCGTACCCAGTTAGAACAAGAAATCAACCCAGTCTGGGAGAATGAGAAGATTCTCTATAGAAGCCTACAGCACAGCTGTGACAGGCATTTACAAGGAAAGCCTGAAAGACTTGGGAAGTTTCTACACTGCATTCCTACAGCAAGCCAAATGGATCAACGACACATACAGCATTCCTCTCCACTCAAACTCTTTTTTTCTATTAGCATCCTCTGCAAGCAGGAGAAAGTTTATTTTATTTATGTGTGTGTGTGTGTGTGTGTGTGTATGTACATGCACACACGCACACATGTGCTTGTGCATGTGCATGTATATGTGTGGTGTATGCATGTAGATGTATTCAAGTACAGTTGTGTGGGGAATGTGCACACACGTTTGTGCACAGGTGTGTGGAAGACAGTGGTTGTCTCCCTCCACTGCTCCCCACTTTATTTTTTGATGCAGGGTCTCTCATTAATCTGGAGCTCAGCTATTTATTGAATCTAGCTAGCCAGCAAACTTCAGGGATCCTATTTCCTCCAATTTTCTCCAGTGTCTCTACTTCCCCAGATCTCTTATAGGCACCTGTCAGTACTGGTTTTAGACTTACAAGGCAAGCATTTTACCTCCCAAGCCATCTCTCTACCCAGCCCACTTCTTCTTCTTCTTTTAAGTTTCAGGGGCCTAGATCAGAGTTTTAACCCTAAAGCATTCTAAATTCTCCTCAAGCATCAATCAAGTTTATACATGGCCTGACTAAACAGCCAAATGGGATTTTTTGCAAATATTTATGCAGAAATGATAGAATCTGGCCCCAATTTTAAGCTCCTATCCTTAATCATCCTTCCTTTTCATTCCTGTACCATTGGGTGTCATTTGTTACTTTTGTACTGAAATAATTAAAAAACATAAATATTCTGAATCCTTATTTTATACACCTACTTTAAAAGATGGGTACAAAGGGTATTATTAAATTTTATTTTCCAAAGTAGATAACAAATATTTACTTATTCTTTCTCAGTAACATCTGTCTTTCATCAATTTCTCGTTAATTTGACAGGGTAAATGATTGTCTCTAAATGTGGAGGCACCTCTGAGACTTCTGTGTAGAAAGGACTTTGGATTAGTTGTGGTGATGCATTTTTCAGAGATTTAATGAGAAGAAAGCTCACGTCTGAGGTGTATTACCAAGGAGAAAAATAAAATTATTTATACCTCCTAGGCTATTCCTTTCTACTTTAGCTTATTAAACTCTCCTCTCTCCATGTCTCTGTCTGTGTGTGTGTGTGTTTGTGTGTGTACACACGCGCTTTCAAGCATGATGAATACATGATAAAACCATTAGATGTTTCCTTCAATATGGTCTTAATGCCTTATTATGTTTCAAGACAAAGCATAAGATATTTAAGACCAGATCATAGCAAATCACAGGGAAGCCAAAGCCAAGAAAGCCTGGGAAATCATCAGTCTCTTAGGTGTGTTCTTGGGTTTTGCAGAAATGATTCATCACCTTGATCTCTACTCTGAACCAGCCTAGAAATTAGAGACCTTTGGGTTCTACTGTGTTTGAGTCTGTCACTGTCTGACTGCTGTACATCCACATGTTCCAGGCCCTCCCAGGTACAACTGAATGGCCACACATGGTCATGGTTACAGGAAGCTGGCCAGCTCTTCCTTTGGTACACCAACCTCTATGACCTGCTCCATCAGAACTAGGCCCCTACCTATTGACAGTCTCAGGATAGCAAAGAGGTCCTCACTTCTTCCCATAACATGTACACGTCATGCTCAGAATTCCTCCATAGGTTTTGGGTATATGTCTTTGGTGGGTAAAAGGACATATTGTTCATAACAGTTTCATTGTGTCACTCTCCAACATTCCAGAAACAAATAAACCTCTTTAAAGCAATTCCTCTATTTCAGCATGTAATGTATTCACTCATTATTTGTGGTCAGTAAAGTTTATAGGATCAGAACACATACAATCTAGATCATCTTCTAAGTTAATAAGCCAGAGTACAATAGATTCCACAATAGCTTGGCAAGTTCAGCTCCCAGCACAAGGTAGACAGAGTCAGCTTACATAAAGAATTTTCTATCATAACCACTGACATCGGGCAGCTCACAACTACCCATAACACTAGTTCCTGGAGATCCAATGCCCTCTTCTGGCCTCAATGAGCACTTATACATACACACACACACACACACACACACACACACACACACACACACACAATTTTTAAAAATAAAATAGCCGGGCGGTGGTGGCGCACGCCTTTAATCCCAGCACTTGGGAGGCAGAGGCAGGCAGATCTCTGTGAGTTCGAGGCCAGCCTGGGCTACAGAGTGAGTTCCAGGAAAGGCACAAAGCTACACAGAGAAACCCTGTCTCGAAAAACTAAATAAATAAATAAATAAATAAATAAATAAATAAATAAATAAATACTAAAAATAAAATAACTCTTTTTTAAAAAAAGCAAACATTCTTACCTCAATACAATGCCTGGCACCATAAAGCTATTTGACTCACTACCAAAGACTATGCTACTCTTTACACTATATTCACATTTTTCTCTTAAATTCCAGAAGTTTCCTGGGAAGGTATCCCTACCATGAAATGATAGCCTGGGGGGATGTAGCACTTTTCCTTACAAGCTCACCTTTTAGAAATGACCAATGGTTCCTACAGAATTGTTCTTTGGTCTATCACATTTTTCTCAAGATATATATGCTTTACTTGTAGCAAAAGTTTGCACTCATGGGAGATGAAAGAACTTCCTGACCATTTTATATTTGAAAAGAAAAAGAAATTTAACATCTAGGATAGCTGGAAATAAAAGATGAGTGGAGAGTCTGGGGGTCAGTCAGACCTGGATTCAAATTCTACTTCTTGATAGTTAAGTGACTGTGGTATTTAATTATGAATCTGAACAAAAGTGTCCTGGCAGATGGCACAAAGTAGGCAGAGTCAGCCTATCACAAGGAATTTTCTATCATTATGGGGCACAGGGTGTCATGCCTAGAGGGTAAAGGGCCACTAAGTGACAACTGTCCTTTCATTTTATAGTATGTACAATGTTTCCAAAGATGCATGTGTTGCTCTGTTTTGTTTGAAACTGACTTAACAGTTTCATTGTGTCACTCTCCAACATTCCAGAAACAAATAAACCTCTTTAAAGCAATTCCTCTATTTCAGCATGTAATGTATTCACTCATTATTTGTGGTCAGTAAAGTTTATAGGATCAGAACACATACAATCTAGATCATCTTCTAAGTTAATAAGCCAGAGTACAATAGATTCCACAATAGCTTGGCAGTCATAAAATTGTTCATTGCATTGTGCTTCTACTTTATAGAATAAACCTTCTCAGATCATAATACTGTAGTTTAAATGAAGTGAAAGAAATTATACAGATAAGAGCCACAGCAAACACACACATGCACATACACACACACACACACACACACACACACACACACACACACACACACACACCATTAATAGCAAGTGGGAAAAAAAGGTTCAAGCACTTCAGAAAAATAACCACATAAATCCAAAACACCAAAGACCTAGAATATAAACTCTGGAAATCAAGAAAAAAATATCATTAGGTATTTGTTATACAATTTCAAACACATAGTAAGAAAAATAGTGGTATTTACAGATATAACTTGGTGGATTGGATGAAAGTGTTTTTGTTATACCTAGTTACTTTTTTATTTTATTATAATTACAAAATTTGTTTGGGGAATTTAATTTGAACCCCTTTCCTTTCCTTCCTTGAAGCCCTCCCGATATTCTCCCACATGCTCTCCCTCAAATTCATGGCCTCTTTTCTTCACTAGGTTTTATTGCATGCATATATACATATATGTATACACATATATAGTTTTAAACCATCTGTACTTTGAGATGCTATCAAAGAAAAAGATTTGCGACTCATATATTATTTTTAAAGATAATAAAATGTTGACAGAGCGTGACTGAAGCCTGAGAGAGCTGCCCAGTGCTGCACATCAGAAGCTCCAAGCCATAATCTACAAAATCACTCCCTTTGTCATCTTTGCCAGGCATTTCCTACCTCACAGTCAGAACATTCAGGCCCTGACTGTGCCCCCGGAACATTCACAAATAAAGATGGGAAAACAGGGTCCCATGTTCTACCCTAGAAGAACCAAAGCTCCACATGCAGGGCCTGCTGCTTCCTATTCCAGGGAAGAGAACACAGAGGGATCATATTGACACTGTTGAATATCAACTTCCATGGTCTCCAGGGCTAGCAGTTCGGCTACTTTTTATTTTCAATAACAAAATGTCACCTTTTAGGGATAGGTTCAATTTCATGCAAGACCTCTCCCCGCCCCAGTTTATTCTGTGATACTTTGTTTTGCTCATCAGAGATTTCTGAAGAGAACTGCCTCTGTTTAGTACTGACTTCATCTTAGTATGTCCTTAAGTCTGTGAGCGGTGTTCTTATCTGCAACAAACACAGGGTAAGCCTGGTGCCAACCAAAGGACAGCAACTTGCCAATACCTTCCTCCAACAAAGTACCTTGAAGTCTGTATTTTTGTACATGCTTTCAATCAGAGGAGATACTGTTGGCCAGGATACCGTGTAACAAATGATGATATATACTTGGGAGTTATTGCAGTTTGCAAGCAATCCAGAAACCTTTAATGACTATCCCATGCAAATAATATTAAGTGCAGATAAATCAGTAACTACCACTTTAAGACTGTACCAGCCACTGCTGCAAATGTGGCCTCTATTGGCTCATTTAAGCCTCGGAGCCCTATGATGTAGGAACAATAGTTCTCATACTGCAGAGGAGGAAACTAGAGTAAAAGAGGCCATGTGATTCGCTTTGGTCATACCTCAAGGAAATGTCAGATTACAAGATCTAAACCCATCTGGTTTTATTCCAGAGACCCCACTTTAAACCACCATCCACATTTCCTGTCTATGTAACGAACACGGACTTTCACTGTTTCAAAGAGTCATTTCATCTTTCCTGTAGATAGAGTACTGCACAAAGATAAGAATTAAGTAGCAGATGGATGGAAAACTCAGACTGTGACCTCCATGAGAAGGACTTTCTCTATCATAGTCATCATTACTTCTCCAGTAGCTACTGAAATATTAGCCCCACTTGGAAACAGAGCATAGTAGAAAAAGTCTGTTACCGGGGTGGGGCTTCTATACTCCTTTAGAAATAGGATACCAATTCTTTTCATACAAAACTAGAGTCTCAGCTGATCCTGAGCTTTACTTTAATGGAGTGCCAAGTGTTATCTATCTAGGGACTTTTTAATATGTGGAATTCTCTTTATAAACCGAGGTTTCTTAAAAAGTTGGGCTCAATAATTGCAAAGTAGTCAATATACACAAGGGGTGGTTCCAAATGATTATTTCCTTTATGTAGTCTTCTGGCTCAGGTCCCACAGTCATTCCACAAACAGGCATTCTTCTGGGTATTAAGAAGGGGAGACAGCATGTCCATGCTTAGGTTGATGCCTCACAGAGACTCAAAAAGAGATCAGAAAGCAACTGCTCCCCAAGATGAAATTGGGTGTCAATATAAAGATGCCAGTGGACAAATAAGAGTGTTTTCATTTTTCTAAAGTTAACTTCACCAGATGATAAACAGCTACCTTCTAGAAATTCTGTTGGGATATCCTGTGCTTCTTTGGGTTGCACTAAAATCCAGAGGTACCATGCCTTGAGGTGGTTTCTGCTTGGTTGCGCTCCCATGAGCCCTGCTCTTCATGCAGGTTTGGAGGGCTGTATAATTCACTTGGTGATTTCACTTCCTTGTAATGTGGCTCCTCCCTGAGGCTCTACATGGTTTCATGTCCCTGCTGTTTGAGAATCCTTGCCCTTGAGGTCTGTCCCTCCTACTATCATGACTCTTCTCTATCTCTGGGACGCATGGGACCTTCTCCACTGTAAGCTTCTACTTATCCAAATAAGTGCCAACACTGTTGACTAACAAGTAGTTTCTTCACGACATCCTCTTAAATTTCACAAAGAGAAAGAATTTCAAGATTCCAAGCTTCTCTTTGAAATGGAGATTATAGATTAAAAAATATATCCTGCAAAGAGGAATTATCCTGTTTCCTCAAAAAGAACTGTGCAATAAGTTCTCTGAGATAATGGAGGTATAAGGAATCTGGGTAGAAACATCACCAAAAGAAAAATACTTGAGTTTATTCGGACTTAGGGGTAGTCTCTTAGGGATCTTTAATGTCTTAGAGTGTTTTATAACTACATAATAAGGGGAATGTGCAAAGCTGTAAGACCGGAACACACAGTCGCTTTTTTATCTTTACTAGGAATTCTGTGTATGATCACTTTGATTCTTCTTACATGTGGGGGTTTCTGTTCCATTAATTTATTATGGCTTTATATACTTCCACGTTACCTACATCAATAGATACCAAAGCACACATACATTTTATCCCTAGCATCATTTCAACATGACAATTCAACATATAGATGCTTTCAAGAGAAAAACTGGGGGGAAATGATGTTTTCATTTATCTCAACTTTATGTTTGTTTGTTTGAGACAGGTTTTCTCTGGGTATAGCCCCAACTGTCCTGGAACTCACTCTGTAGACCAGGCTGGCCTCAAACTCACAAAGATCTGCCTGCCTCTGCCCCCCAAGTGCTGTGATTAAAGGCATGCACCACCACCACCACCACCTGGCCTTATCTCAGTTTTCAAATACATTATGTGTTTATTTCTAGGTATATAGTTTCATGGAAAAATACCTTCATCGACAGTGGTAATTTGTAGAACAAATTGAAAAAATATGACAAATTCACATTGAAAATAATAAAAATGTCTGGCCCTTGTATGTTATTTCCTTCCTGCATATGTGTATGTATGTATATGCAAATATGTATGCAGCTGCACATATATCCAAGTACACTTGTCGGTGCGTGTGTGCACATGAAGGCCAGAGGTCAACCTCAGATACTGTCCTTCAGGAGCTGTCCACCGAGGTTTTGACACATGGTATCTCACTGGAAGCTGAGGTTCACTGACTGACTAGACAAGGTGGACAAGAACACTGAATCTACTTGCTTTCTCTTCCACAGGGCTGCGATTACAGGCATGTGCCACCATGCTTGGCTTTTTGACTTGGGTGCTGGAGACTGAACGCAGGACCCTATGTTTGTGTGCCAAGCACTCCACTGACTGTGCCACCTCCCCAGCCCATTTCTCTTTTTATTCACACAACTTTGAATGCTCCCTGTACCCTTGTTGAGAGGGGGAGGATAGTGTTAGACACAAATACAGCAAAGTTAGCAATCTGGAGGCCTTTGGTGGAGAAAAGCCACCCAGTTCTTGATTTCTGATCTCCGGTACGGTGTGGTGAAAGCACCCGTGATTATGAACAATGGCAATGATATTCCGATTTACATAAATTCCCACCACTTACAAAGTGTTTAACACTGCTTCTACGCTATTGCTTTCGACTTAATCCAGAACAATGCCCTCTTGCATTCTAATGCTACTGGAAATACTTCCCACCAGCCAGATTTTCAGCCAAGCTTTTCAGCTCACAGTTGAATACAACATAAGGTCTTTCACCCAGCCACCCCCATACCTGCTCCCCAGGGTTGACAGAGAACGGGCAGTGAGTCACAGAGGCAGTTGGTAGGGAGGTGGCAATTCTATTCAATAAAGTTAAAACACATTCTCTCTCTCTCTCTCTCTCTCTCTCTCTCTCTCTCTCTCTCTCTCTCTCTCTTTATCTCTCCCTCCCTCCTTTCTTCCCTCCCTCCCTCTCTCTCTGCCTCCCTCGCTCTCCCCTCCCCCTGTGTGTGTGTGTGTGTGTGTGTGTGTGTGTGTGGTATATGTGTATGTGCACTTGTGGGTGGGTGTGTACATTTGTGGAGGCCAGTCATCAATGTTGGTATCACCTTTGATCCATATTTTTATCTCTCACTGAGCATGAAGCTCATAGACTGGGTACACTAGCAAGCTCACAAGCTCTAGGATCCACCTTTCTCTGCAACCTCCCTGTACACAATACCAAGGCTGCAGGCCTGCCACCACACCTGAGTTTTACATGTGTACTGAGGATCCAAACTCAGGTCCTTATGCTTGTGTGGCAGGTATTTTACCAACTGAGCTATTGACCCAGCTAGGATTTTTTTTTAAATAACCAAGGGCTCTGATTATGCCTTTAAGCCTTTAGAAGAGAGGATATATGAGAAACAATAACCTGTAAAGTTCATTATCCTCAATAAATATCTATCTGCTGTGATGAATGGCAGGCTTCTCAAAGCTGTGCACCTTTGAACCTATGTGCAGATATATCTGCGGTGGCGGGGGGGGGGGGGGGGGGGGTTGTTTGTTGCCTGCAAAAACAAACCAACATGGTAGGGATCCATCACTGATTTTATTTTGCTTCTTTTCATTCTACAATTTATTTTAGTTGCAGTCTTCTGCTAAATTCTAATATTATTGTGGAGGAGAAGGGAAAATGCAGAAGATAATTGGTCCTGGTTCCTCATCTCCCTAAAAAATGCCAGCAGCCCTAAACTTACTTTCTTCTCTCATAATCCTAAAGCAGCTAATTATGTTCTTCTCAATGGCTGGATCCTCCAGCAAACATTGTTTATATGCTACAGAAGTTTAATTCCAAGGTTCAGCAGTGAACATGGAGCTTGTCTTTAGTAAATGGATAGAGGGATGTTAGGTCTTTTCCTAGTTGTCTTCTTGGGGTTCAGAACATTAGTAAGTACTTCCTATATTTATTCATGAAGTCCTTGATAGACAAATCATTTAATCTGCTAGGATGTTCTCTGCCTCTACATAGGAGTTTTACCTACTTATTAAAGAAATGCAATGCAAATCCATGGCACTTGCTATTTTTTAATCTTCACACCCACTAGCTCCCTCTCAGATGTATCAATCTGCCACTTTGTTCAGAGGTGCAGAACTCCAGAGCTTCTGTCATCTGTCCTAACAGTTGTACATTTACTGCATGTAATGGCTTTGCTCTTATTATTTCTTCCAGATCCTGTCTTCTAAGATAATAAAAATTAAACTTGTACCAGTGTTTTGAGAGGGAGGGGCTATGACTCTTCCCTCAATCCTAATCCTTTTTACCTTTCCTTTATGTCACTAAGAGATGCCACCTCCTGCTGGTTTAACTATAGTAAGTTTCTCTGATTGGTGGGGTTATTGTATTATACTTTAATCTCTCCTAATTGTCTAGAATTGCTACAACCAAAGCATTAACATTATGAGGGAACATCCTTGGCCTCACCCTTCTTTCAAACATGCCATTTAGTCGTTTTTCTTCTAAGTTTACTGTGCTTTACACAAAAATTTTACATGCTGATGTTTTTCAGTCTGTCCTTTGGTAAATAAAATCATAAAGCTTGAAAGAAAACATGAAAAACACAAGTGGAAAACAAAGTCACAAGGCATGGCGGGAGAATGGGTGGAAGGACAGCCCTTGACATAGAACAACTGTGAGCAAATGTTTTGATTTTACTTTGAGCTATGTTGGCTGTAGAAGCCACCTGTAGGAGTTTTTGGGAAATGGTAACAAAATGGGAGAAATTAATTGTGGGAAGATAATATTCCACACGGGAAATGTGAAGACTGCTGTACGTCGGGCTGAGAAACAGGTTAAATGTGCCTTCTATGTCTGTATACTGTTCTATTTAACACACACACACATATATGCACATGCTTTGTGACTAGAAATGGTAGTGTAGTGTGGACATACTGTGTTTTACCTTATCTTAATGGGTGGGGGGAAGTATCCAGTGTTTTAGCATTAAGCATAATGTTTCCTATGGAGTCTTCACACTCAGGAATTCCTATCTGGTCCTAGTGTCTTGACCTAATCATAAAAAGGTCTTGGATTGTATCAAATAATCTTTTCTACATCTACTAACATGATCCTGTGAGTTTAAACTTTATCCTCGCTGCCTGTGGCGGGTGGGAGAATTGGTCCTGAGGTCATAGGAGCGGGAGAGCTACTAACCCTGTTCCTCACTAGCTACATCACTCTGGAGAGCAGGTCCCGCGCCTAGTCTGAGCAGCACAGTAGAAACGACCCTGTTGGCAAAGGCATAGGTGAACCGACGCAGTGTTTTGAGCGTGAGAGAGCTGGTTCCACTATTTGTCTGCCATGCTGCGGTGCAGGGGAGGGAGAAAAAAACCCCTTTGTCCCTAGGCCCTTGCAGCCTGCAGCAGATGAGGGAGCTTACCTTCCCCCTTACCAGCTGTAGCACCCAAGAAAGTGAGCCCTGCCTCTAGCCTGACCAACAAAGTAGAGCTGATCCTGTTGGCGAGGATGTGAGTAAGCTGGCCCTGAGGGCATGAGAGTGGGATAGCTGGCCATGCCCCTCTTGTTTGCCATGTGGTGATGACGGCAAGGGAAAGATGTCCTCCCCTCCTCACCCCTGCCACCTGAGGCAGACAGGGGAGCTGACCTTCTCCCTTACCAGCTGCAGCACTTGGGAAAGTGGGCCCTGTGTCTCCCTTGGACAACACAGTAGAGCTGATCTTGTTGACTAGGGTGTGAGTGAGCCGGCCCCAAGAATATGAGCTTGGAAGATCTGGCCACACCTCTTGTCTGCCATATGTGGTGTGGGCAAGAAAGAGATGCCCTTCCCCATCCCTCCTCCCTGTGGCAATTGGGTGAACTGGCCCTGAGGTCATAAAGAGGGGGAAAGCTGTCCCTGACTCTCACCAGCTGCAGCACTTGGGAGAGAGGCCCCTGCACCTCACCTGGGCAACACAGTAGAGCTGGCACTGATGTTATAGGTGTGAGTGACTTCACCATGAGGGCATGAAGGCAAGAGAACCAGCCCAACACCTTGCTCATTGCTGTATAGGGTGAACTAGCCAGGGCAATGCGAGAGAGCTCACCCTGGTGGTGAGGATAGGGGAGAACTGGAGGACTGACCAACCCTTTAACTACCCAGGCCCAGAACCAGGGTTATGAGTTGGCCTATCCCAACATCCACCCCATTTATGATCTCCTGGATCCAAAGCTGTGGGATCTCTATGACACAAGGCAACAAAAGAATATCCATGAGAGGCCCAGTGAAGGCCCAGTATTGATGGTGTAGCAGAAACCAGAGGCCTCGAACCAGACCAATGACTCATTGCAATGAATACTTGCAAGTAAAGATATATAAACAAAAGGATATACCGTGTGACTCATTTTGTCACATTACAGCTTCCATGACAAGTTTTTCTTTCTTTTTTTTTTTCTCTTAAATTTTATTTCATTTTATTTTGGCAGGAAGGGTGCAAGGGCAGAGGGTGAATATGAAGGGAAATGGAAATAAATGGAACGTGATACATGATGTGAAAGACACAAATAATAAATTTCTAAAACATTTAAAAAACTTTATTCTGCTGATTTTGTGTATTGAATTAGCAAATTTCCAAATGTTGAGCCAATCTTGCATTCCAAAGGTAAATTCCAGTTGGATACAGTAGATAATCCTCTGTAATAAGGTTTCTCAATACAGTTTGCTAATATTTTGTTGAAGACTTTTACATCTATATTCATATAAGATGATGGTTTGTAGATCTGGTTTTATGCCAGGGCCTTATATCAGACTAACACTGGCTTTACAGAATGATCTAGAAAGGGTTTGTTCATCTTATACTTTTTGGAGGAGTTTCTTTTAAAATTAGTATGTTCTTTTACATGTGTGGCAGAACTCACCAGTGATGCTATTTGGACCTAGGCTTCTCTTTGTGGTAAAATTTTAAATCACTAATGTAATATCTTTTCTTGCACATAGATTCAGACTCTATTTCTACTTAAATCTGTTTCCATAGTTATCATTGTGGGCACTTCATTTTAAGTCATTACATTTTAGAGTGTGCTTATAATACTTTTGTATCTATAAAGTCAATAGTTATCTCCTTTTGTTTATTCATTATTTTAGTACTTTGGGTCTTCTTTTTTTATTTTTTGTCACTATAGTCAACATTTTACCAATTTGGTTGGTATTTCTAAAGAATGAATTTGGAGCCGTTTTTCTATTGTTTTTTAATTTCATTAATCTCTCCCAATATTCATAATTTTTCCCTTCTGTTTCTTTTGGGTAAATATTTATTTATGTTTTTTGCTCCAGTGTCTTTAAGGGGCTGTTCATATGTGGCCTTAATTATTTAACTATAGACATTTTTAGTCATAAAATTTCCTTGAAGTATTGTTTTATCTGGATCCCATTTTTTTTTTATTTAGTGTGTGTGTTTATTTTCATGCATGTCAAAGTCACATCTATTTTTGTGTAATTTTTTCTTGGCTTTGCAGTTGTTTATGAATATGCTATTATACTCCAAACATTTGTGGATTTTCAAAATGTCTGTTATTAATGTCTAATATTCATTCATAGAAAATATTTATATTATCTGACTCTTTTTAAGTTCATTAACTTTTGTTTTGTAGTCTAGCATATGGCCTATCTTGGAGAATGTCATGTATACATTGAAGTGCAGCTTAAGTTATGGGTCACAACCCCATATGGGATCACATAACTAAATGTGAAGGTTGCCAAAAAATTTGACAAAACTGAGTATGATTCTGATCATGCAATGACCAAAAATTTATTCAAAGCCAAATGCATAATGAATCTGAAATGTTTGGGGTGCTGTTACCCATATTTCATTATATAACTTCATTATACCCTTAGTTCTGAACACACCATGTGTGAACTTTGCACTGTGCAGGTCATCACACCACATACTGCCAATGAATACTGTTTAAAACACCTCAGCTCAAAATCAAGACATCTAGAGGTTATTAGCTGCAATGTTTTTACTATACATTCACAGCTTTCTGCTCTTATGGTAATATATGGTTTAATTAAAGAAAACAAAGATTCCTAATATTGCCTACCATCATTCCTCGGAAGATAGGAATTAAACAGGTACATATTTGTATTGTGTTAGAATATTATAGTTTAAACATTGGTCATTGACTTAATGACTTGACTTTCATAAAACAAAAATCATTAAATGAATTTGGCTTGGGATGAGGGCCAATTTCCAGCAATTTCTAAAATATCCCTAGACATAATTCTGCCATTTTGAACTGTGTGTTTATGGAAAGCAGCATTCTAAGCATAGATTATCAAATCAAATCTGGATCAATTCTGGAAACCCTTGAGTATGCTCTGCATCATACACTATCAAATTAGCCAAGATTTGCTCACATTTTTAAAAAGCACACCCATCTCATTAGTATGTAAATGTGCTTTCACTTATAAGAGTGAAATTATGTGTATACCAAAGAATTGTTTTAAAATAAACATCTCCATGATTTCTCATCAAATAAATGCTTGATTTGTATAGCCCTTTTATATGCGTCTATATTCAGGGCTGTGTAAAATTTTCTCAGGTGAAGAGAGATGACAAGGAGAAAAAATTTAAGTAGCCATGTACTGCTGATGTTGTACTAGAAGGTTCCACAGAGATCCTTAGGAGACAACAGGTATTATGTGAGTGTTCTTTGTTCCTAAAGAGATCTGCCTACTTTTTCTACCCATCATTTAAAGTATTGGAACTCTCACTTGCTGTTGTACTTTTACTAATACTTTCTGTCTTGTTTTATGTATTTGAATTACTGTCTAGTGCAATTGCTCGCACCTGGAGAACTTCCTTTATTGTGTCTTCTAAGGCATGTCTAGTGGCAATAAGTTCTCTCATTGCAGTTGACGGGGGAATGTCTACTTTACATTCATTTTGGAAAGACAGTTCTGGACCTAGATTTCTTAGCTAATCTTTTTGTGTCTTTCTTCTGAGCTTTTGCTCTGTTACCCCACTGTCTTCCCTGTTACCCCACTGCCTTCCCTGTTACCCCACTGCCTTCATTGTTACCCCATTGCCTTCACTGTTACCCCACTGTCTTCCCTGTTACCCCACTGTCTTCCCTGTTACCCCACTGTCTTCCCTGTTACCCCACTGCCTTCTGTTACCCCACTGTCTTCGCTGTTACCCCCACTGTTACTCCACTGCCTTCTGTTACCCCACTGCCTTCACTATTACCCCACTGCCTTCACTGTTACCCCACTGCCTTCACTGTTACCCCACTGCCTTCACTGTTACCCCACTGCCTTCCCTGTTATCCCACTGCCTTCTGTTACCCCACTGTCTTTGCTGTTACCCCACTGCCTTCTGTTACCCCCATTGTTACTCCACTGCCTTCTGTTACCCCACTGCCTTCTGTTACCCCCATTGTTACCCCACTGCCTTCTGTTACCCCCATTGTTACTCCACTGCCTTCTGTTACCCCACTGTCTTCCCTGTTACCCCCACTGTTACCCTGTTGCCTACCACCCAGCATCTTTACCAATGAGAAGTATCAACCTTAATTGTTTTTTTCTTAATCTGCATATGAATAATCATTCTTTTCTTGCTCCTTCCAAAATCTTTTCTTTGTAAATTATGTTTCTGTGTCATTTGAAGCCTTGTTTTTCAACAAAGTTTTCATTATTTTTCAGTTATTAGTTTTTCACTTTTTTCTCATACCTTTCCTTGCCTACTGAAATTACCATTATGCCTTACTGGCTTGTTTAATGTGACCCACATTTCTTCTTTTATTTTCTTTTTTCCCCTCTTTGTCTTTCAGACTGGATAACCACTGTTTTTGTATCCTCAACCTCTCTGATTCAAATGCATTATAGAGCTCTGCAGATGAGTTTTCCATTTACATTAATATGTCTTCAACTCCAGTATTGTCATCCAGGTGTTTGGACACTCTTACTCTGGGGGAGATAGTACACCAAGTCAACTTCTTTGTGTTCTTCCAGCACCATCAGTAACAGCCCATTGTCAACAGTCTGCTACTACCAGGATGCTCCTGTTGCCTTTGTTTTGGTGTGTGTGTGTGTGTGTGTGTGTGTGTGTGTGTGTGTGGTGTGTCACAATTACTCTTTGTTTACATGTTTCTTTCTTTTTCTTTTTCTTCAAAGGGTTATGTTATTTTAGTAACATATTCTTAACAAATTTAATAATACTTCTCTCCAGATATTATTTTGTTTCTTTGTTTCATGACTTGGCCAGGCTACCAGTGAAATTATTTCCTTTGCACTCAGCAGTTCCTGACATTACTGCCAAAGGGTACAGTCTTAGGCATGCACACAGTAGGGCTTTTAGCCCTGACTTTTTATGCTTGAGATATCACACCTTCCTTAGTCCTCACTAATCATGCCTGACTAGTCTATTGTTTTCCCAGTTCCCTGGAGGATACATTGCTGTGCTCTGGCTTGATTAAATCTGTGCCCCTGTGTTATACTGTAATCTTTTAGTGGTGGCTCCAGAGTTTTGTTGACTGCAAGGGGTTCTTGAGGAGGACACCCCTCTCTGGTTCTGTCAGGTTTACTAAAAGGCCTCCTCGTAGTTATCACTGTTATTTTCTCTCCCCTGCCACCCGCCCTTTCTCTTTCTCTCTTCAAATTCACTCTTAGACTTAAACTTCTCCAGTCTCTGTTCCAAAGTCAGTTTGTTTGCAGTTCTTTAAGCTCTCTATGCTTATGACTAAGCTCTCCACCTGGGCAAAATCCCTAGATCACTGTCCCAGACCCCGGGGAGCAGTCAGTGGTCTGTCAGAACAATGCCCCTGCTTCTGGAACAGGGTGTGGAGTTCAAAGCTAGTCTCTGGGCTCTCATGGGTTGCCTCTCTCATGATGAAACCTCTGCCATTTGATTAATCTTAACTCTCTAGTACATCATCCGTCCAATTTGCTAATTTTCAGCTACTGTGTATCTGACTATCTTTTTGCTCACCCTCCTCCTTCCTTCTCACTGGGACTCTGGTGATATGAATGTTGCAAGACCCTTGATGATTTCCAGCGTCTTCTCTGTCATGGATTCCTTCCTCTGTCCTCGCCATCTGCTGCTGAGTGTTCCCAGCGAGACTTTAATCTTGACTAACATCTTCCTGAGTGCTAAAATTTCCACTTTCTCCTTGTTTCGAGCTGCATGCTTTTGCTGAGGTCCCCTGCACTTTTGTGTCAAGCATATTCCTAATGGCTACTTTAAAACTCCTTGTCAGATCATTGCAGCATCTAGTTTATATTAAAGCTGCTGACTATGAGTTGCCTCTTTTTATCTAATGTGAGGTATTTCAGTGGCGTCATGGAAATCTGTTTCTGCTCTTTGATAGACAGTTTCACTGCTGCCACGTGGCAGGGAAGTTCAAGGGCTTCACCCGGGTCCTCTAAGAGGCAAATGTCCTAACTCCCAGGTAGCCTTCTATGGGGGAAGAGAGGAAGGACATCTCATTACAACTGGCCAGGCTGGAGTCCAAATGCCACACTCTGCCTTTGCTAATGTTAGTGGAAGCAGGATTATTATAGGTGTTTATTTTTCCATGGTATTTGGGGGAAGGAAACAGGTCATTGTCTGAGAGTTTTCAGCCTTGCTCTGCTGCTCCTTTCTTGGCCCTTTGGTTAGAGACAATGGAATTTTTCTTGAGACTTTTGTCTGTTGACATTAGGGTTGCTATGTCACCTGCCCCTTCATCATCTTATGTTGGATAGATGAGACAAAAAGAAAACACACATTGCCATGTTGTTTTTCAGTTATCTTGAGCTCCAAAGCCAACTGTTCTTCCTATTCTGATTTCTATTTAGCAAGAGAGATAGGCCAAAGTCTATTCCATCTTGGTCCAGAACAGGAAGTCCATTGTTACTACTTAAGTTTACAATCAGCTAACTACCTACTAACATTAAAAATTGTTTTCATTTGGACCACTTAGTTCCTGGGTTCTATTAGCCAGACATAAAACTGTGGTTTCTAGTGTTCCCTATTTGGGAATGGACTGTCAAGGCCTGAGAATAAGACATTAACTATCCACATGAATTCTTTCTGAAAAGGTAATTTTAGTTGATCTCTTCAGCCATTGGAGGACAGAACTAGTTCACACTTGACAGACATCCACCATTGCAGTTTGTTACAAATGAGAACCTAGCATTTACAAACTCAAATACAGTCTCATGAACTGACGCAGGTGTGGTTTCAGTGTTTATAGTTGGGTTACAGAAAGCTTCTGACCACAGAGATGGAAAAACAACTGCAACTGGTTGATTGTTTTGCCAAATTTATCACTTTTGTTGTTCCTATAGCCAGAGGAAAATGAAAATACTCAGTTTGTATCTTCCTGAACCATCTTTACCCCAAAGACGCCTTTCATCTTTGTCAACAATGACAGTTTCTGCCAGAAAATGGTGAAGATGTCTGCCGTGTCTTCAGGGGACCGCAGCTGACTCCTGACTCGGTGCTAATGAGTAGGCGTTTTTGCTCCCAGGACAAGGACATAAGTAGAGTGCTATGAAGGAGGACAGTATGGTCGCCAACCTAATTAAAATGAAGACAAGTGGCTTACTGGATGAGCTTACTCCAAAGGAAACAAATAAAGGAAATTTTATTTTTGTGCGGACTCCAAGGACATAACCAACTTTATGAGGTAAAATGTAATGTAATGTATTCCCAACCTCATAAGCATAAACGCACTGCTTTAGCTGCTTACAACACAGGCCTGCCCTTCCTCAGTGTGAAAGAAAATGAGAGAAGTATGAAGGAAAATGAAAGGACATAAATACATTCACTGAAAAAGATTAATTACAAATAAAGTCTGTTCTTAATTTAAAAAAAAAAAAAAGAACAGTCTGGTTTAAATATTCTCTTATTCTTTCTTATCTATGTGTGTGTGTTAGTTTTCCTGAAAAGAGATGGGTATCTTTTAACTCCAGAAGTGTATCATGTGAAGTCTACAGATAATTGTTACCATGGTGCTGTAAGTATCCCACAGCAGACTAATATGTTCTTGGGGCTAATGCTGCTTTGGCATTTAATGTGCTGCTGCTGTAGTACAGAGACCTGGAAGGAGAAAACTTGCAACTGTTCTCCACTATCTCCTCTTAAACACTCCAGCACTCCTGCTTGTTCTGAAAACCTGCCTCTTTGAGGTTCCTAAATGAGAAAAATGAAGAAATAATTCCTTTGAGGGGCTCTTGTTTAGCTACAAGGCGGCCAGTTCTGAGTATGGGAATATAAGAGAGAGAGAGGTTTAGCTAAGGAGCTGAGAGGAAGGGTAAAGCACTTTCCACTGTACAGTTTGTTGCTGAACATCTCAAGAAAAGAGAAACGGTACAGGAGAACAGGCTGTTACTAAATGGCTGCTCACACCTTCTCTCTGGAGCTTGAGAGTGTGTCATAAGTGCGTCTTATCCCACAAATAATCACCGGTGGGAGGAGGAAAAAGAGAAAATAGATACAGATCCTAGACATCTGCCCTTCTTCAATATTATTATTTCTTGGCTGATACAGCAATAATAATACAGCAATAATCTGATCGGCCCTGGGAGAAAAAAATACATTGTCATGTTAAAGACCCAGAGATATGTATGACTCCTTCATAACGAGGACTTGAGAGCTGAAACATGGTTTTTAAAGGAATTATCAAAAAGTGAAGGTCCACAAATCTTTCTATACTTTTATTTTTCTCATTGTTTTAGATGGGTGTTTTAAATATCTATACCTTGCTCCCAAGACCAAAATGGATATTCAGATATGTTTTACTTAGTCTTAAGAAGAATTTTCTATGGCATCTAGGTAGGTATTATCTTCTCAGAAATATGGAATAACTGGCATTTAAAGAGGTTATATTCTTGGATATTGAGGCTCACATTTATAATCCCCACACTCAGGAGACAGATACTGAATTGCTGAGTTTGTAGCCAGCCTGGATTATAAGTAAATTTCAGGACACTTGTCTGAGCTACAGGATGAGGCCCCACCTCAGAACAAACAAATAACACCAACAAAACACACACAAAACACAAAAAAACAGAGGTTGTAGTACTAGCTAGGATATCTAACTGATAGGAAGGATGAACATTAGAACAAGAAGAAGTTTCAAGCCAGCTATCTGAGCTCAAGGTAGACAAGTTACAGAATATCTCTTCACCTCATACTCCTAAATTGAGGATAATGATGCTCTATATGCCACTGATTGCTACAAAAGTTAGATAAATAAAGATGTATAGAATACTATGTAACTCATGACAGATACCTGGAAATGTACTTCTTGTGTTCCACAATCACTTTAATGGTCTGGATTCTGTCTTGATGTCTGCAAAGTCCTCCATCTCTTAGACAGGAAGGAACCATATCCTTGGCCCAACTCTGGGTGGCTATTGGTAACTGATGATTATACTGAGACCCAGGCACCTTCCATAAATTTAGCCAATCACAGCAAACAAATAGAACACACTTCCTCTCAGGAAATTTGTACTTCAGAAGTAGGGAACTAAAAAGGGAATGTGCAGATAGGCCAAAATTGAGACTATGTCATAAGGAGAAGAGAACACAAGATATGAGCGGCCCAAATAAAAATGTGCAGCTGGGGGAAAAGGCAATGGGGTGATTTGAATAAAAATGGCCACCATAGGTCCAGAGGGAGTAGCACTATAAGGAGGTATGGCCTTGGTAGAGTAGGTGTTGCTTGGTTGGAGGAAATGTGTCACCAGGGGATGGGCTTTGAGGTCTCAGTGTGTCTCAGTTCTCTTCCCGCTGCCTGCAGATCCAGATGTAGAACTCTCAGCTACCTCTCCAGCACTGTGTCTGCCTGCATGCTGCCATGCTTTCTGCTGTAACGATAATGGATTAAACCCCTTCCTGTTAACTGTTTTCAGCCAGCCCCAGTTAACTGTTTTCCTTTGTAAGATTTGCTGTGGTCATGGTGTCTCTTCACAGTAATAGAAACCCTAACTAAGACAGGCAACAATGATAAGACAGACTGAAGTGGGATCATAATTGTATCCCACTACACACTACAATCCATCCTCCATTAGCAGTCAAATCCAGGCGATTTCATCTGTAATTTGAGTGATAAAATATTTAACCTCTGTGAGCATTAAGTTGATGGTGTTTAAATAATCATGTGTACTGCAAAGATTAAAGATAATGTGTTTTCTAGGGAAAATCCTTCCCCCAAGTATTCCATTGCACCTGGAGAGTGGAACTCTCATCTACAGAAAGTCTCTAGAGGGAAGCAAGGAAGTCAAGTTGTCTGGCAGGCTGGGACTGAACCCAGAGCCTCGGAGCAGCCAGGAGAGCACTCTACTACTGAGCTATGTCTCCAGCCCTGAACTGTTCATGTATTATTTATTTTCCCATAATTCATTTATTGAATATTTACTATAAGCATATCAACATACTAGTAGTCCAGTTACCCGCAGTGACATCAGTGAAACATCTTTTGTGGCCAGGGTCTATAACTTGTAGTCCTAGCCCCTAAAGCTCAGTGTCTTGGGGGAAGAGTTGGAATTCTTTATCTATTTACTATAGACCATATCTGTGGAAAGGGACAGAAAGAGCCCAACTCACCTGTTTATTTAAATGGTGGCAGAAATAGCTTACCAAGGCTATTTGTTGAGAATTTAATTTCTTGTGAGTGGAAAGTCTGCATCAGAGTGGGCACAAGTAGCTCTGGCTACCTGTCATTCTTAGCTCAGTGTGGCTGCCCCCAGTTCAATTATTGCCTGGCAGGGTAGTTTGAAGACTTGATTTCTATACTGGCACTTTCAAAAGTTGTATTTAAGTTGATTTTTGTTTTTTAAAGAACACTGCTTGCAAGTCCAGAATGAGGTTTTGTCTGTAAATACAGTGAGCAATACGGATGACTAACATATAAGGTATAAACTAGGCTAAGAGTTTGAGAAAAGTCATTCCACGAAAAATCAAGCTGAACTGAAGCTTCTTTCATATTTTCTGACATGAGACACACTTGGCCTTCCTTGTCTCTACTTACTTTTTAAGGCTTTACAGGGAACACTTCCCAGCCTGTCCTTTCTTAAAAAGGAACTCTCAGGCTGGGCATGGTAGCATTCCTCCCCTAAATCCCAGAATTTGAGAACAGAGGCAGGCAGATCTCTGAGTTGAAGGCTAGCCTGCTCTACAGAGTGGGTTCCAGGATAGCCAGGGAGAGAAACTCTGTCTCAAACAATAAAATAAAAATAAAATAAAAAGAAATTCTCAGAGGTAAGCAGTAGCTCACACTGGGTTGTGATTGATAAATAAACAGTACATTTCGATTGAATACTCACGATTTGTATCTAAGAAGTGATACAGCAAAGTCACAACGTTTAAGGGATTTTTTGATAACACACTTCCTAAGATACAGTTTATATGATGACGGAAATTTCTCTCCAAGCCCTGCCTGTATGTTATGAAAGGTTCAAATGGCTCCCCTTATGTAAGCCTTGACTAAACAAATGAGGTATCAACTCAACAGCTCAGCATATTATCAGTTAATGGTCTAGAAAACTACAGACGGATTACAAAGTATGTGCCATCGTCACATTTGTGTGGCTTCTTGCCAGTAATGTTATAATGATCATAAATTTGATGAAAAAGTAATTGCTTGCCCCTTCATTGTTACTATTATTGTATGCTTTATCTCATCTATTGCAACAGCTGCTCAATTCACACTCACACCCACACACTCGCGTTCCTGCAGCATATGCCGTTTCTGTCCAGTCCCAAGTTAGTAATTGGCTCTCCTAGGACCCATTTGTACAAGCTACCTGAAATCCATTTTGATCCACTTCTGTTCGCCATCCAAATGCATCCCCACATTCCCCAAATCTTGAATAATCTTGCCAATCCCATCAGTCCATCCACGCCTGCCTGGATTATCTCAGAGACTCCTAAACAGATCTCCATTCTTCCGGTCTGTCTCTTCCAAACTATACTATCAGATGCAGTAAGATAAGGCTTCTGACATGCAAACTCGAACATACAGTGACAATTGTTCTCTCACGACACTGAAACTCCTGTTGGTTAAGAACTTCCGTCTCCGCTCTGTCATTTTTCATCAGATTTTCGGCTCCACTGCACTTCCGGGTTCTGGAGAACTCTGGGTTTAGGCACCTGCCGTTCTCTTGCCCACAACACTCTTCATTCTCTTGTTGGCCTTGATGTGTTTGCCATTCCGTTCCGTTCCGTTCCACAAGTCTTACCTTGAATGGCACTTCCCTGGAATTCTTCTCTGATACCTAAACCCAGACTATGCTTCTCTCTTTTGCTGTGGGCTCTCTGTCTTCTTCATTGCTAATTGTCCACCGCCCTGGACTGTACCTGTTTCTCACTGGCCAACATTCCTGCCAGTTACCAGCTGCAAAAAGTAGAGGCTTCCTTCATCACTCTTGCAATTTCAGCCCTTTCTACTCACACATAGCAAGCACATAATATGTAGTTTTAGTGTGAAAATATATAGTTTTAATGTGAAAAAACTTGAATACTTATGTAACAAGTCTTTCTCTGTCTCTCCAGCCAGCTCCCAAATAATGGCACAGAGAATTCTTATTAATTATGAAAGCTCAGCCCTAGCTTATGCTTGACCCACTAGCTCTTATAACTTAAATTAATCCATTTATATTAATCTATGTTCTATCATGAGGCATTATCTCTCTTGCATCTTGCACTTCCTGTTTCCTCTGTGTCTCCTGGCATCTCCTCTGTGCCTCAATTATCTCCTCCTACTTCCTCTCTCTGCCCAGAAGTCCTTCCTATACCCTCGTCCTAGCTATTGACCATTCAGCTTTTTATTACACCAATCACAGCCATACATTTTCACACAGTGTGCAAATATCCCACAATACACTTGTCCATCAGAATGATTCTTATAATGCACAGCTTTCCCATTATCAGAAGTTTTCAATGGATTCAAAACAAAAACCCAATAAAGTTACCCAGACTGTTGTCTTTATACTCTTGTGTCTAGAAAATGCCACGTTCCCCATACCTAATCCCCACTTTCCTGGCCCTCACAAAATCTACCTTTCCTAAACTATCCAACACTCAATAACTAGCCAAGGCCTCCTCATATTTCCTGCATTACTTTATGGTAACCACTGTCATCATAAACCAATCTACTCTCCTGGAAACTAACCGGATACATGTGCCATATTCTGCTTTGGAATAGATTCATCTAAGCATTTGTTTTGATAATCAATGGCATGAACCTTCTAGACTAGTTAAAGTTTTCTAATTATTTCTCTGTACATCTGTCTTTTCTAAGACGTGGAAAACAGAACAGAAACCAAGCCTCTCCCCTTTGTACACTGTAAATAGGATAGTGCTTGAGACATCGTGTGTTAAGTAGTGAAAGTATTTTAGAATCAGGTAAGTTTGGACTATGACCCGCAGTTTCCATTAAATGTTTAACGTTGCCTAAGTTACTTGCTATTTGTCACCTGGGTTAATGCTTTGTTTTGTTTTAGTTAGTTTTACTTTTCATTTGTAAACATAAGGTGAAAGGGCTGCTATAATTAATGTTTCAAAATGTTGTCTCATTGGAAAGTATTGAGAAGTGCTGGACATCAAGGCTTAACTTAATCTACAAACACTAGCAGAGCATCAGCTATGTATCAGACACTGCTGTGGTGCTTGTGGCAATGGGACAAAAACAGGGCAGTGGTGGTACACACCTTTAATCACAGAGGCAGGCATATCTCTGTAAGTTCCAGGAAACTCTGGTCTACAGAGTGAGTTCCAAGACAGTCCAGGCTACACAGAGAAACCTTGTCTCCAAAAAAAAAAAAAAAAAGCAGTTAGTGGCCTCCACACCTGTGATGCATTCTGGTGACAGACAGGAGACATTAAACAAAGAATGCTACGTTTCATTGTATGTTTAATAGCAACAAAATAAAAAAGATACAGGAAATAGCACAGAATTTGGAAAGGGAAGAGGTTCAGAAGTAGAGGTAGTTGGAAGACATGGTCATACATTGCAATGTCAGATAGGGCAGCTAAGACAGACATCACAGAAAAGGAAATGTTTCCATAAAAACCCAGACTGGTTAAGATGACACCGTAAACATGAGACTGTATTGCATAAGAATATTCCAGGCAAAGCAGCAAGGGACCTAAAGAAAAATGTGACAGGGGTCTTGCAGGAGGAACCAGCAGCCCCATAGGATGTGACAAAGGAATCAGGGAGGACCACAGCAAAGACAAGATTATGAGACAGTCTAGAGTCATTTCTTATAAGGTTTTATAATCCAGTGTACACATTCTGGCCTTTGCTCTGGACAAAATAGAGAAACAAGGAGTATCACCAAGGAAAGCCTCCCATCCTCTGATGCTTATTTTAACAGCTGTCTCTGGCTGCTGTCCTGAAAATAGACTGTAGTGGGAGTGGAGAGTATTGGTGAAGGCCAATTAGTAAGCCACTGGGTATAGACCAAGAGAGATGATAGAGGCTTTGAATTGGCTTTGGCCCCGTTCTGGATAAAGTTAAAAGCTGCAGGCTACAGGATTTCCTAACAGATTGGTTGACCATTATGAAAGAAAGAAAGAACTCAAAGATTTCCCCAAGATTTGCTTGGATAACTGGAAAAATGCAATAACATGGGCAACGGCATGTAGAATAGGTTTAAACGGACTGCAAAAGCCCAGCTTTAGCAAGCTGACACCAAGATATCTCATAGACAACAGCCTGGAAGTACTGAGGAGATATGTGCTTTGGGAGTTGGAGAAGGGGTCTAGGTTCCAGATCTAAGTTCTAGATACATAGTCTAGGTTCTGGAGTTTGGAGCATATGGACAGCATTATAGTAATAAGTCTGAATTATGTGGGGTAAGTGAAGCACTTTGGAGTTTCTTCTAGCAGGAAGGTAACAGTACAGCAACAGGATATAGTACCAGCTCTCAGACTATGTGTCCTTTTCTTGAAACGCTGTAGCTCGCTGTGTGCTCTGCAGCACTGACATTTGCATCATTTGGAGATAATTGTTAAAATATAGATGACTTGGCCTCTTCCAAACATGTTATTAGAAATTCTAGAAACAGTGTCTAGAATCTTCATTTTTAATAAGCCGTTCAGGAGATTGTTCCATTTGACATTTGAGATCACCTTTAATAGGAGCTTAATAAATATTTGTTGAACTCATTCACATTTTTTAGGTTCTAATTTTTATTCAGTAACAGAGTGACACTCAGAGGTTCAACTTGGTTTCAGTTCTGATGGTAATTGTGAGGCTGAATTGCAATCCATATCTTGCCGATTAGGGTTAATACTTGCAAGCTGTTCAGTAGCACACTGTGTCAGCTAAAATGACAGAGCACAGAGGAGAAACTGACTCTGATCCTCACTTCCACTGTGACAGGGCAAAAGACTTGAAATTACACAGTGCGACATCAAGACAGAAGTGAGTCAAGGCTTGGGGATTATTTCTTGTTTTCTCTGTCCTAGGTTCTCCACAGGGGTTTAGTCCAAATGATTTCTCAGAGGAATTCTTGGTTATGTTATTCTACCATTCTGCCCTGACGTTTCTACAAGGAACACACCAGAAAGCATCACCCTTGACTACGATGTGGCCTACACCTGAGCACATTTCCAGTCCAGTGTTCCCAGACACATCCTATGGATGACAAGGTTATCTCCCCGAGGACTTTACTCAACTACCACCAGACACAACAAATACATGGCCACAGCCCATTGCTGGCCAAAAAAAAAAAAAAAAAAAAAAAAAAAAAAAAAAAAAAAAGCTTTAGTAAAGCAGGCCATGTCTTTGCACAATGCTTGTAAATTTGTCAGGCGGAGTACCAAGCAGCATGCAGAGCAGCGAATCAGAAATGTTTAAAACTAAGTTGTTGTCCTTTCTAAGGGATTTGTGTTAAAATGGGCATAATGGTTTGTGCCTTTAATCCTAGCACTTGGGAGGCAGAGGCAAGCAAATCCTTGTGAGTTTGGAACCAACCTGGTCTACCAAGAGAGTTCCAGAACAGCTAGGGTTGCACAGAGGCACCTTATCTCACACACATACACAAAGAGCTGTGTTAGTATAGGCAGTGCCTACACTCAGCCCCTCCCCTCTGAACTCATTAACCTGGAACAATGGAGACTTTTCATCTCTAGCATCAGTTCCAATCAGTTCCTGCAGCCATGCGTACCTGGTCAAGGTACGTCTGGTTCCCCCAGGAAGTGAACCCTGGTTGCATATATGCCCACAGAATTTCCCTCACCCTCTGCCCAAATGTATAACAAGGTTTAAGTTGATTAGCCTCCTACTCCTATGAGGAGCATGTGCCACTTGGCTTAGCCAAGATGGAGAAAAGAAAGATGAACTAGAGCTTGCCACATGGCTAGTAGAGATACTAGTTTCCTTTCTTGTGAGCTGGACCACATACCTGGTACTACACTGATAAGTGGAACCTACACTGGGTTTGCTGAACCATGGAACCAGAGTGCAATCACTCATTGGCTTTGAGCATCACTTCTTTGCTGAGAAAGACTCTATTCTGGCCCCTAAAGCAAGGGTTCCTATTCCTAAGTGTACAAAAGAGTCACCCAAAGGATTTGTGTAATCACAAAATCTTGGGTCTGGCTGCTACAGAAGGAGGCCTGCCTGTACCTTGTATTTGAGAAGGGGCAACTGAGAGAAGGAGAGAAGAGGAGGAGAGAGGGGGAGAAAAAGGGGAGAGAGGGAGAGAGAGAGATCATTTATTGATGATACTGTGATAAACAACTCAGATTTCTCACTTAAATTTCACAACATTCTAATGCATATAATATTCATATCTGTGGTGGTTTGAATGAGAATAGTCCCTATAGGTTTACAGGCTTCAACACTTGGTCCCCAATTGGTGGAGCTGCTTGGGAAGAATTAGGAGGTGTGGCTTTGTTGGAGGAGGTGTGTCACTGAGAGTCAGCTTTGAGGTTTTAAAAGATTCACACCATACCCAATGTGTTCTCTCTCTCTCTCTCTCTCTCTCTCTCTCTCTCTCTCTCTCTCTCATACAAACACACACACACATACACAGACAGATACACACACACACACACACACACACACACACACACACACACACACTGTCTGATTGTCTCTCTCTCTGTGTCTCCTGTTTGTGGATCAAGATGTGAGCTCTCAGACACTGCTGCCATCATGGATTCTAACCGTCTAAAACCATAAGCCCAACTAAATGCTCTTATGAATTACATTGGTCATGGTGTTTTATCACAGCAATAAAAAACTAACACAATTTGCTCACATTATTATTTGAATTATGGCCTAATAGCTCTACACAAGTAGGATGGAGCTGATTCTAACTGTACAGACATTGATTTTACAGCAACAACAACTATGTTTCTTTATTCACTGCACTTTATCACAGTCATTAACCAAGGAAGGTCCCCAAAACCTGCCATTTTGTATCTTCCTTCTTTATTCAACCATCCGTATAGTCAGGGTCTCAGGATGCCTCAAAGACACATCCATGACTAGGATAACACCTGACCTACAACACTTCCAGAAGAAGAAAATGGCCAGTATGTTTATAAAGCAAACCACTTAATGTTATGATAATACATTTAACCATGAAATAATCCAGTCTAGTTCAGGATTAGCCACAAATGTAAGTCATAGATACTTCCTATTATTTGGGTCACGTGTTATACTTAGATAGCTGGAACGGTAAAGACTCTTTATCATAAACACTCAGGTGCTGTAAGTGTTAAATACCTAACTCCACTCAATATGAACCGCACATGTTCAAATCTACAGCCACAATCAACAGTAGTCAATCAAATCAAAGAGAGAGGCTACTGAAGAGGATGATTCAATATGGGATGAAAGCTGAAAAGGCAGCGAGTAGGAGGCAGGGTAAGATTAGCATGCAGTCACCTCTTTGCAACCATGAGGGGTTGATGTCAGATTACCTTATCCACTGAAGATACCAAAACTCCATAATGCTCAAGTGCTTTATGGAGAATGATAAAGTGTCTGCATATAACACCCTCCCCAACAGCATAAACTACCTCTATATTCGCCATTATAACTAACACAATGTCAATATGAACACTATGAAAGTAGCTACTATGCTATACTTTTCAGAGAACAATGGAAAATATCTATCCATCCAGAACAGATGAAATCTTTAAAGATACATTCTGATTCAAGGATATTTAAATTCAGAGATGTGGAACCTGCTCAGTGTGGAAGGATGATTGTAGTTTGAGCACAGCTGGGTTTAAACATGGCAGCACTGTCAAACCTATGCTTTCCTAAAGACAAGGTCTATGCCTGAGCCATTCCCCTCCTTCCTGGTTGCATTTGAATGTTATTTATACATATTATAGCCAAGTAAGTGGGTCATGAATAATGTAAAGGAAAGGAAGTGGGGAAATAAAGTAGAAAGAGGAAGAAACCTGCCATGGCCCTTGGCAAGATTTTCATTAGCTCCTGGAACATGTGACCTCTCCCAAATGACTGCACCTCCTTCTTGTCTAGGTTGGTGGTTATGTTCCTCTTTTTCAAGATTTTTTTATTATAAAACTGTTTTTCTCCTTTTTTTGGTACTTCTAGACAGTTCCTGTCTCAGTCAATTCGACTAACATGTACATGTAGAACCTTTGTTATTTTTAATAGAGAAAAATAGCTAATGCCTCTAGATGTATTGTAAATCACTTCTTTAACCTTGCCATGATTTTGCAGCCAGCCCTTGCTCCCATCCATCTATGACTGCTCTCTCCTGAAAACGTTCATTGCACAGAGGTCAGGGTAGTTCTCTGGGAAGAGAAGCAAAGAAAAAGAAACTGTGCTTCTTATTAAGGGCCTGTTCATATGAAAACACAATAGATTTTTTTATATATATATATATATGAAACCAGCCTTCAGGTCTGGTCAGCCCACGTTGGATGTGAATTTCTTTTCTGACCAAATAATGAGTCATTCTAAATAAGAATATTAATTTATTTGCACCTTTAAGAGTGAGAGGGTGGCAATAGAGGGTGTATTACCCAGTAGCAATGATTGGAAAAACTGCATAACAAGGTTAATACAGGCGGCCCTGCCATAAAACTTTGACAAAGATAAAAACTCAGGAGTTGTGAGTCACACAAAAAAGGGGAGAAGCATATTGTCCTGTGGCTTTCTTCTTGTTTTATTTATATCTAGCATACCAGTAGCCTCTTCTATGGTCATAGACAAGGGCAATAGCATCATCTAGGAATGCATTTGCTACACAGATGGTCAGAGACCATCTCAGACCTCCTGGGTCAGATCTCTGAAGGGGCTCCTGATGCATGCTAATGTCCTGAAGGAGGCGGTGAGCCTTCCAAATACTCCTCATGCATGCTACGTCAAAGAACCACTGCCAGAGTTCCATGCCCATAATGCATCTCTTTATGAGCATGTGAGGAATGTACACCCTGTGTAACTGGTAGGGTAGGGATAAACATGCTGACTACCAGGACATGGCCCAGCCAGAAGTTCTAATAGAGCCCCAGCCACTGAGTTCAGGACTCACAGGCCACCTGATGACTGTTTAGCCTTTGCACACTTAAAGCTACCATGGCCCATGACAGGGAATCTAAGGATGTTCACATGTGGGATGCCTGCCAGACACCTGGTTTAGATCTTGTTGTGAAATAAAGATGAAGCAATTAGCTTCCTGTTGCTAAATGGACTTCTCCTGGTGCCGCTTGTACATGCTTTGTCCCCCGCTGAGCCTGGCTGGGATGAATTAGGGGCTTTATTGTCCCACCCCACATTCCACACTCTGAGTAAATACAAAGATGGCTCAGTTGGAGGGATCTGAAGCTACAAACACCACACACACTCCCAGTTCTGGCCAGCACTGGACTGCCCACCGCGACTCACATCACAGCTAGCACAGGCCTAAGAAATGATTATTCTGGTACTCTCGGGGTTTCTTTCCACTTGTTCACGCAGCTACTTCTCCCAAAGAGAAATTCCTTCTGATCTGTCTGTATTGTTTAAGTTATGATAAACAAATCTGCTCTGCTGGAGAAATGATTGCTATTTCCTTTACTTCTAAGTAGGAGAGATGGGTCAGAGTAGGAAGTCAGGAGAATGTGGACAGGAATGGCTCTCATCCTTTCATGCGGATGTGCAGATGTTTTCTACGTATCATTCTGGAAACAGCTGGTGAAAATATTAAATCCACAAAATATCACCTCTGGGTCCTCAAATATGCATTAATTTAATCCATTTCTGGAATATATATAACATATGTTATATAATATTTATATAATCATATAATATAATGTTTGTATAAATATATATATATTCCTCTCTTCCCCCTAGTATTTCACTCTTTCTCAGGTGCTTGCTCTTAGTACTTTTCATGCATGTTTCTGTACAAAACCATAACTCTAAGGTGATGAGCATAAGTTCCCTGTTTAACTGCAAGATTAGCCTCATTCCGCAAGGTTGCAAGTCCTATACACATACCTTTGTGTTTTCATGTGGCAACTTAAGAGGATTTCTACTGGTCTAGCTCTATGAGTAGCCTCCCCTTCCTCATCCTCATCCTCATCCTCATCCTCCACTTCCTCCTCTTCCTTCTCTTTCTCCTCTCCCTCCTTCTTCCCCCACCACTCTCCATTTCTTTCTCTGTAACCTTAGATGTGACCAAGGAGACTTTGGATGTCCCCAGTTCAATTACTTTTATATTACTGAAAGTAATGCACTGCAGTCAAATCTCTCTACTCTTAGAGAAGCCAGATCATGGGTACATTCCTGTATAAGGTAAATTATTTTCTAAGAATGCTGGTCAGTTAACTACCCATGAATCCAGTGCTAAGCATCATCAGCAATCGATCATGAATGTTTCTTTGCATCAACAAAATACTAAATGAATAATTCAAGGTTCTAGGAATGAAAACTCCCAACACTGGCTGCTGAACATGTTGCTACGACTAGAAGCTTCTCTCAACAGTATCTTGAAGCATTATTTCCTTGAACTTCTAATAGTTCATTCTTGCCTTATGATACCCACTCAGGAGGATTCCAGGGATGGTAGGTTAGGCTCTACTTCCTTTATAGCCCCAAGTCCTCTGAATTCAGGGTCTTTCCACGCAAATTTCTAGCAAATTCAAGTGTGAGGTGAAGCAGGAAGACAAGGCATTGTATGGAAGCCAAGTCAGGAGCAAACTTGACCCCCTCTCCAAGCTGTGGGGTGCAAAGGACAAACCAGGCATAAAGGTTCTGTTTTCTATGGCATTCATAAAACTAGTACTTACAAAGAAATATTTCCCTTTGACTTGGGTAACAGGAATAAGATGTGAAAAGGGTTGAGAGGACATTAAAGCCGGGAACAAAGCTGCCTTCATTCTGCCATGGAACAAAGATTATAAGGATGAAAAAACCACTTGAAAATAAATTATTTACCTTGGAGTCCCATAAGAAGAGGATGACAGGAAAAATACTCAGAGTAAAGCTACAGAAAACCAAACAAAGCAACATTAAAACAAATTCCAGTAAAGTATCTTCCAGTCTCATTGTGTTCCTGGTGTAAAAACCAATCCTTACATGTTACACTAATGCCTGTGTTTAAAGGTCCAAACTTAAGAGTTCTAAATAACCAGGATCACAAAGTGGAAGAAACAGTTATCTTGCAGGTTTAAAACAATACAGTAAAATTCTAGAACTCACCAGGGATCTCCTACTGATATCCAACATCATGTTACTGAAACACTCAGCTAGGCATGTTGTTTCATGTGAAATTGTTCCAAGGTAACAAGGAAGCTAAGAGAAAAACTGAAAGGAAACAGTCTAGTTCCAAAGTGGTGTAGACAATTCTCTTGATGGTGGTATCTTTTGAGGCCAAGTGATAGAGATAGATCCATCACCTTTATCCCCATACTCAGCATCAGTGAAGGCAGTGAGCACAGCGACCGTGTCAAACCAGCTGAGGGCATCATCTGCAACCTCTGTCTGGAGCCCTCCATGGATTTTGGCCACTCACTGCTCACTCCACTTAATGTTAACACAGACCAAGTGATCCCAAGAAAACAGGCTTTGGACAAGATGTAACTTTTAAAATTAATCCACTTTGAGGTAAAGTTGCCCTTGGAAAAATAGTGCTATTTTCCATTTCTCACTCTACAGAAAATAATGCAAGTTAAGGGATCTCTTGTCTCCATACCTGAGAAAAGCATAAGATACAGGAGCTTGCGCATGTTCTAAACATTTCCATATGTTGTGTTTGCATTGTATAAAGGTAAAGAGAACATTGTTGGAGGCAGAGATGCTGAGTTTGTTGGATGCCAATTCAGATGCTGTGTACCAGAGATACTTGCCTGAGCTCTATGGGCTTTGGTTTTATTTATAAGAATATTTCCCTCCCCACTTCACTTACAGCTGCAATGCTTTAATAGTTAAAAAGGATTATGAAAGTACTTCTATATCCTGTAGAGAGTTGGAAATCGCCATATTGTTGTAGCTCTCGGTTGATGCTTTGTTAACTTAAGAGTGTCAGCTTTTGTTAAAATGCATGTGTCTTTGGTATGTCTTTGTTGCTCATTTAAAAATAGCTCAGAGCCTTGGGTTACAAAGTATATGAATTAAATCCTTTATAGATGGGTTTTAAATGTTCATTTTATTTATTCGTTAACATACTGGGGATGGAACCCTGGACCTTCTGCATGATGCTACACCACTCATCCAATATGCCAAGCCGTTTCCATTTTTTTTTCCTTCCTCTTGAGGTAGGATCTTTGTAAGTTTCCCAGGCTAGCTTTGAGTTTCTTCACTTGCTGTGTAACTCAGGCATCCTTTGAATTTGAAACTGTCCTGCCTCAGCCTCCCGAGTACATGTAATTACAAGCTTCCATCACCAAGACCCGGGGTAAAGCCTTGTCAATCAGTCTCCACACATAGAATTTCATGGACTCTGTTGGCTTAGTGGAGGACTCCGCTGGGTTGGTTGAGCTTCCTTGGCAGTTGACATTTAGGTAATTTGGTGTTTTGCAGAATCCTCCGCAAGCTGTCAGTTACAGCTCCCAAACCAACTGTGAAAACCAAAAGGCTTCCCCCAGACACTGCCAGAAGGGTCAGGAAGGGTATGGGAGGGAAGACATGAACACTAGCATCAGAAGCACTCAGTTAAAATGTAAGTAGCCATGTGTAGGAGACAAAGAGGCCGTGACTATGTTAAAACCTGGACGCTGCAACATTTGTGGCTCTAGCTTTTATACAATAGTCCACCAGAAGCCTGATGGTATAGTGAACTGCTTCTCGTAAAAGGAGGATTGCAGTCTCCCATGTCTTGGACTTGCTGTGGGATAACCCCTTTGTATGCTGTGAATATGTTTTATCACCATTGGTTAATAAAGAAGCTGTTTTGGCCAACAACAAAGCAATATAGAGCCAGATGGGAAATCCAAGCAGAGATACAGGGAGAAGAAGGGCCGAGTGAGGAGAGATGCCAGGGAGTTGCTGGAGCAACAAGATGTACTAGAGAACAGGTGACACCGTGAAGCCATGTGATAAAATGTAGATAAATAGAAATAGGTTAATTTAAGATGTAAGAGCTAATTAGGGATAAGCCTGAGCAAATGATTTATAATTAATAATAAGCCTCTGAATGATTATTTTAAAAGTGGCTGTGGAACCGGGTGTTTACATGGACTAGCAAGCCTGTGGGGAGGTGGGGTTGGGGGGGGTGGCGTGAAGCACACCTTCAGACTCACTTGCACATGACAGGTAATTTTTGTTTCAGTTTTAGAAATCTTTGGAACCTAGAGTCTAGTCCAACCCCAGTGCCGCATCTAACTGCAAGCTTGTCCACATCTGAAATGTCTCTGGGCTTGCCTGTATCTCTGAGGTAGTAGAACAGAGAAGTTTTAAGGGACCTGCGAACTCTAATGTTAAGTTGATTTGCTTGCCAGTTTCTTTCATGAGTTAGATTTGTCTTTGGAGACGTTATGCCCTTTGTCTTGCAAGAATAGTTTCAGGGAATTTGATGAAGTCTCCTCATTTGATTGGTATGATGCTTTCACAACTGGGCTCCCCATTTCCTATAGCTGGCTCTTCATATAATCGTATAACCCACTGCACCTATAAGAAAACATAACTGACATAGGTGAGCTTGGAAGTGGTCACCTAGGAAACGGTGTGTTTTTTACCTTTTATCTATAACATCCATTTGCTGTTGGCTGTGAATCAAACTTCTAAAAGAAAGATTATATTCTCCAATCATTCTGAAGCAATTTTTTTCCCCAGTTTGACACACTATTAGAAGAAAATATTTTCTTAAATCAACTTTTGGATGTTTTCAGGGGCAATGTGAAAGATCTAACAACTTTTCTCCCACTCAGTTAAAGATTGCTCACAATTAAGGAGGGCCAAGACGTGTCCCCACCTAATGATTAGACAGCTGTGTGCTGCTCACAGTGGTCCTCTTCTGATGACCATAGAGTCCTCCTCCAGTTCTGACATCAGAATCTGTTCCTGGTGTCTCCGGCCTTCCTTACCTCCTCCTGTTCAAACATACCCCCCACTGTGCATCCCTGTTCTCTCCAGCAGTGCTATTTAGCTCAGGGAAGTCAGGAAGAGCAGAGTGGAGACTGTAGGAGTCTAGGGGATGTAGAGAATCCAGGAGAATGGCAGGAGGTACCTGGGGAACTGTGTGCTGGGATATTCAAACCTAAATGGTAATAACAAATTGCTAGAGGTTGGACAGAGATAGCCTAAAAGCTAAAAATCCTTACAAACACAGTCACAGTTGGAAGGAACAGTTCCTATTGTGAGTTGTAGGTCCAGGAGCTTATCCAGGTTGCCATGGTAAATATGGATGGGTGGGGGGATGCTTCCAGAAGGAGAAAGGGGAAAGGGCCCCAGTTGAAACAAACAAAGAGCTTTAGAAACATTTTTAAAAGCCTTAAGGGTGATCTTGAAAAAAAAAGTTTATATGATTTGTAACATTGTGTCTCAAAAAACAAGTCAAATCATAAGAAAAACATGCAAAGCTAAAGCAAGGTGGATATGGAGGCACAGACCTATAATCTCAGCTCTCTGGAGGCTGAGGCAGGAGGACAGTCCTAAGTTCAAAGCAGGCCTACAAAATGAGACCCTATTCTCACAAACAAAACTAACAGCAACAAGAAGAAAGGAAAAACAACAAATAAAAATGGGCATATCTAGCCTTTAATATTGTACTCTAAGGCTAATATTATTATGGCCTATCACATCATTAAACTACTGGAAAAGTTTAAAAGGCAGTGTTGCCATAAGGTATCGTAGCACAATTTCTAATGCAAATCAGTACGGACTTCAGTATTTTAATTTCCAAAATGTAATATTAATGTGGGGCTGGAGAGATGGTTGCCCTGGCTAGGAGCATGTGTTGCTTTTGTAGAAGACCCAGGTTCAGTTCCCAGAACCCACATGGTGGCTAATAACCATTTGTTATTCCTATTCCAGAGGAAGTGGTGACCTCTTCTGGCTTCTACAGGCATAGCATCCACATGGTACACATAAAATACCCATACACATCAATGTAAATTTTTGTTTTGTTTTGGGGTTTTGGTTTTTGGTTTTTCAAGACAGGGTTTCTCTGTGTAACAGCCTTGGCTGTCCTGGAACTCGATCTGTGGACCAGGCTGTCCTCAGACTTACAGAGATTCACCTGCCTCTGCCTCCCTCGAGCTGGGATTAAAGGCATTCAAAGTAAATCATTTTAAAAAGGAATATTGATGTAATAAAAATCAGAATGCCCAGTTACAACAAACTAAAAATTAGGAATGTAGTTCAGTGGTAGAGTACATATACAGTACTTGCGTAGTATGTGTGGAAGTCTTGTGTGGTGCTGAAAAAGAATATCCTTGACATCACATAGGAAAACACAAGAACAAAACAAAGGTAATACAGAGAGGTGATTTCTTTTTGCTAAGAGTGCTCCAAGACCCAAACTGGGCTAGCAGGAAGGATATATGACCATATAACCTCTGTTTTTTATTCCGAACACAAGGGGGAACTTGGCCGTTCCTCATCTCATAGTCAACACCCAGTTGGCTAATGTAGAAAGCCAAGCGCCATCTGAAAATGCAGCAAGGCCCTCATGTAAACAAAAGTTTTACCAAATTGGGGGGGGGGGGTAAAAAATTTTAATTCCTTTTCATAAACATTTTACAAGATGAGAGCGATTTATAGAATCTTGCCTTTGTGAGCTAGCTACCTCTGATAGAAAAAAAAGAACCATTTCTCCTAGTGATGGAAATGCCAAGAAAATATTGTTGTGTCAATTATCCCATATATTTTGTGCTAATATACTAAAAGAGACCAAACTGAAAGAAAGCACAGATTAAAGAAAAAAATACACAAAATAAATAAAAAACCAATAATCTAATAAACTAGAAAACAAATTAAATCCAAAGTAAGCAGAATAAACCAAGAAAAGCATAAATCAGAAAAATTACATTGAAAGCAGAAACTAAGGAAAAATCTCAAACTCTTTTCTTGAGAACATCAGTAAGATTGACAAGACTTTAATGATGTTAATAAGAAAAAAGGGGGGCAGTGATACAAATAACCAATGCAAGAAATAGAAGAGGGTTTTACTAAGAGATTTAAATGATAAGGAAGAAATACTATATACAAGTTTAGATTCACCAACTTGATAAATTAAATGGGCCAATTTAAAGACAGATTTGATCTGCTACAATTTACACAAATAACAGATTTTCTGAGTAGAACTCTATTGAGATTTAAAAAAAAAAGACATAGGCCTCAGGTGGGCCCGCTTCCTAATTTGTTTTATTGTGAAGCCAACATTATCAAAATTTCAAAATTAGACATTATAAAGAAACGATAGAACACTATTAATTGTAAGCATATCTACCAAAAATCCTTAGAAAGTACTCATAAGTAAAAATCCAACTATGTATAAAGAGAAAGACAGGGAACCAAAGACACAGCTCAGTGGGTAAGGGTACTAGCTGCTCCTTCAGGGGATGCATATTCTGTTTCCAACACCCACATTGTGGCTAACAACTATCGGTAACTCCAGTTCCACAGGATCAGTAACTCCTCCATGGGCCAGAAGATAAATACATAGATAAATACAAGCAAAACACTCACACACATAAAATGTTAATAAATAGATAAATCTCCAGAAAAATAAATAAACACCATGATGAAGAGATAGTATTCCATGGTGTGGAGGTCTAGTAAAACATCCAAGGTCAGTTCATACAATACACTTCATCAAAACGTTGAAGAAGTAAAATCACAGAATTCTATCAACAGATCCAAAGCCAATACATACTGACATTGTACTATTGGGGAAAACTGAAAGCCCTTCCACAAAAGTCAGAAACAAAGGCAAGAAAATTATTATTATTTCAACATTCTACATACAATCCTAGCCTAGCAATTACATTATAAAAGAGAACGGGTTTCTTCCATTTTTCCCAATTCCTGGGCCAAGACATGCTTGTTTTCTGTAAGCCTTGGGTATTTCTATTCATTTGGCAATAAAAGCTAACACAAGAATGAAATGTTTCTTCCTACTATTTGGAAAATCTGGAAATCTGATCAGAGTTTAATTGTTGCAACTACTCAGTGCTTTATAGCGTACATATTCATTCTGTATGCCCCTTCTTTTACTTGAATTACATGTTTAAAAATATTTTCTTATTTTTTTGTCATTTTCTGACTATGTATGTCACTTCAAAGACTCCTGTATCAGGATTTTTGTATTATGAAAAAGAAGATGTGATGAAGGAAACATCTAGATATTATAAGGCTAAGACACATCCTCCTTTACCTCTGAGACAGTTCTGATAGCACAAAGATCCAGAGAAGTGTAGAGCAAAGTGCATGCTCATGACTACCTTCAAAATGTCTCTTGAACTGTGAAGGTGCTAGGTGGAAAAGAGGGATGTCAAGGGAAAAGGGTGAATAACCAGGATCAATGTGCAATGTACGCAGTTAAAGAAATACCACAGTGAACTCCCATTTATCTGTATGACTCATATGTTTTAAAATTATCTTTCAAAATTGTCTCCTGAATTAATTATTAAAAATTCAGATTTTTAGGCTTATTAAGAGGTGGATTCCATAAATAATCAAATTTCAACAAGTAACCCTGAGCGTATTTATTAACATTCAAATTAGAGGTCCAGTGGTCTAGGGAAGACACATGCTTGACTAGTACATCCTAGACAAAAGTTAAGGCAAGAGTATCTCAGGACTTGAGTTTGAACTTGACTGGGTTTTTATGCCTTCCTCCAGCATGCTAATATCACAAATTCCTCAATTTGAACTTAATTAGAAGTCTAGTTGATGTTTCTGCAAGTGTTATGTTATTAAAAAGAGTACAACAGTTAGCTCCAAATCAACTCATAAAAATGAAATGACCCATTGATTAACCTGTCGGTGAAGAGTACCTGTGTGCTTACCAAAAGAAATTCAAGAGATAGAAATGTTTCTGGCAGATTATCACCTTGTCCGTTATTGGGAGACCTGGATCATCTGTCCAAGCTCTGCTGATGTCCAAAAGTATTGACTCTAGGGAACCATGCCCATGTTTCATTTATATGATACTACATTGAATTAGTTACAAGGATGTTCATGGTTTCATGAAATTATATACAGACCAAATGGCTTTGCCTCACATCTTTCATAAGGACAATGAATTTCTGAGATTAAAATTAATGGACTGGGACACCAAAAATCTCAATATTCACATTAATTATGCATTCATTTTCCTTTGGTGTTTACAAGGTAATACAAGTGAGAAAAATGTTTATTGTTGCCAAATGGAAACACAAACATTAAAGAGGAACAGTGAAATGTTACTCCAGTTAAAGGTTGATTTGGTCAACTATTATATTCAGAAAATTTGTGACTAATGGAAATATCTGGAGCAAAAAGGATGTTATTAGCATTTTAAAGCCATATGGTACTCTATTTTCTAACTGCTTGGTAACCCTATTGGAAGACCACTGGACCTGGATCTTGTGCACTTTGCTAGTAAAAACATTATACAGCACAATATTAGATTAACTCTCATACTTCTAGACCATCAGTCTGTTGAAAGACAATCCTTAAGTCAATTGAAAAATGATGGTTCCTGTGTAGGGCCCAAAACAGCTTAACCACACAGCTGCCATGACAGGCTTACTAGCAGGCAAAACCAAGATCCAGGAAAAGCCATAAGCTGACACCACCCAGGGATCCACCCAGGGATGGGACAACATCAAAGAGGAAGAACCTGACATTCCAAACATTCCAATTATCAGGTAAGATTAGATAAGGTCGCCAGATATCCCTGAGCCTAACACACACCTATTTCCCTTTTACAGATACTCCTAGAAAAATGTCAGCCAGTCAGGGCCCTGAACCCTGGAAATCCCCTCACCCCAACCTCTGCTATGATAAAAACCCTACTCTACCTGGGCTCAAGGCTCCCTGCTCTCACCACTGCATAGGGCAGACAGAGACACCTAGCTTGAGCTTGAAATAAAGGCTCTTTGCTTTTACATATGGGATTCAGACTCCATGGTGGTCTTTTGAAGGGTCCCTGAGATTGGAGCATAACAGTTCCCAGTCTGCAATTATTCTTTAGAAGTGACGAAGTCCTTTTTAGGCTGTTCTTAAGCAACAACATGCAATGCAGTTACTCTAAGTGCAATTTTATGAGCTAAGTCCAGTCATTCCAACCCTAACTTATCTATGATTATTTAAATTAATGTGTCTACCTCCTCACAGATCAGTTAGTGAGGAATAACTGTCACATATCGTAAATGTATCCTACCTAAAAGAAATTGGCTAGATTTCCCTCTGGTACTCATTATACATTTTCCATTCTACTATATTAGTACTTCCACTATGCACTTAGCAAGTTTACCCTAGAAAATTGAGCATGCAAGTTGACCTAATATAAAGTCATTGCAATAAATAATATTTGTGCTCCATAGTAAAGACAGATAGAATTGACATGGGCCCAAACACAGGAAATAGCTGAGCTCAGACAGACCTGCATCCTGAAATAGAGATGTCCAATAAGATACAGTCTAGATCATCTGGGCCTCAGCAATCATATTCCACATGCATGTACAATGAGAATAAGCGAGTTCCCACATATTCTCAGTGGTTTCTTACACATAAATTGCTGATTGATACATAGATCTTCTGTCAAGTAAGATAATTTGCCAATAGCAGACTTTACAAGAGCAATTACAGAAGCAACATGTTACTAAAATAGTACTTTCTATGTGCTGAGTTAAAGTTAATAGTCTACTAAGAAGTCTACCAAACAACTATTTCTCAATGTTTAGTTGAACCAATATACATATATGTGTGTGTGTTCTTACATGTGTATATCAACAATCAACAAACATCAAAAAACAAAACAAACAAAAAACTAAGAAGAAATCATATCTTCAGAAGGAAATTCTGAAATGAAAGAATGGTGACCATGCTCCTTCCCTATACAGCTCAAGAACTGTTGCAGAAGAGGACAGAAAAAGATTTTTAAGAGCCTGAGATTGGGAAGGACTGCAGCAAAATGGAGTCTTGTGAGCATGCCAGAGAAACTGCACTCATGTACCCACAGCTTCTGTGGACAAAATCAAGCCAGTCAAAATTCCTGCACAGCATTCTTCAGGAAGCAGGATCTACTAGAATGACCACACTTTGGTGGAAGGTCCTACACCTATGCACACAAGGACAGAAAGAACTGGACTCAGCAGGTTATAGAAAGAGGACATGACCATGGAAGGAGAGTATGTCCAGGGAGAAGGTCTGAGAGGAAACAGATGGGGTTTATATGACCAAAATACCTTACATACATGTATGAAACCCTCAAAGAATGAATAAAAAATGATGACTATAGTCTCAAAAGAAGAAAAAAAGGTGAGCAAAGAGACTAGGAAATGTATAGCTACATTTAAATCAATATGGTTAGAAAGTAATTATGTCTAATGAGTGTTTTGTTGTTATTAAAAGAAGGGGATTAAAGAACTAAGCAATATCTTGGTAAGAGTAAAGTCTGTGACATTATTTTACTTTCAGATTAAGACAAATACTATAAATTCTGTAAAGTCAAAAGTATGTAGTGATATTTCAAAAAGCAACCAGCAAAAATCAGAACTAAAATATGTATGATGGTTTGAATAAGAAATGTTCCCCATAGACTCTCACAGTTGAACACATGATACCATTATTGGCACTGTTTAGAGAGGTTAGGAGGAAGTGTAGCCTTAAAGGAAGTTTGTCACTGGGAAATAATAGCCTTTGAGAGTTTTAAACATTGTACCATTTTTGGTTCATTCTCCCTATTTCATGCATGTGGTAGAAGATGTGATCTCTTAGCAGCCTGTTCATGCCACTCTGTCCATTGCTTGCTGTCCTACCTCTCTGACTTGATGGATTCTTAGTCTTCTGTAACCATAAGCCAGGATAAATTCCTTTTTTTTATAAGTCACATTTTTTGTTTTGTTTTGATTTTTTGTTTTTTTGAGACAGAGTCTTTCTACATAGCCCTGGCTTTCCTGGAATTCACAGTGATCCCCCTGCTTCTCCCTCCCAAGTGCTGGGATTAAATCTGTGTGTCACCATGCCCAGCACTTTACAAGTCACTATTTTTTATGGTGTTTTACCACAACAACAGAAAAGTAACTAATACAAAAAGTTTAGCAAGCAAATAAAGAAAATAATTTATTAAAGGCAAGAGATAAACAGAAAATAAGAGTAAAGAACTCCACAAAAAGATCCCTGCATCCCAGAAATCCAACATGAAATACAATAATCTACAGTTGTCTATAAGGAAAAATAAATAAATACATAAAAACAAAGCCCTAATATTGATGGCTAGCTCAGATAAGTCACAAAAATTAATTCTAACATATGTAATATATATTTTAGAAGCAAAGTATGCAGACATTCTTACAGTGCTTTGAACTTAAAAGTATCTTAAACAAACAGAAACAATACCCAAAAAACCTGCAAAGTTCAATGACACTGAAAAAATTTCTTAAAACTATTAATAATTATTTAAAAATTACCAAGTAGGAAAAATATTTGCAGTAAATATATAGAGAGACAAAAAGAATAAATACTAAAATAAATAACTCTCAAAAATACCTTCATTAAAAAAGAAAAGAATTAACCACTAAGTAAATAAAATATGATTTCTGAAAAACCCAACTTGTAACTGCTGAAAAGAATAAATGTAGTTAAAAATATAAGATATTGCCCATACTTATTTGTGACCAGAGTATTAAAAAAATAATTTTATAGCCACTATGCAAGCAAAACATATTAGTAAAGTTTTTTTACATTAATTTATTTGTGAATGGAAGTGAGGTACATGCCACGGCACCTATATGGAGGTCAGAGGACAAGTTGAGAAATTCAGTTTTCTCCGTCCACCATGTAGGTTCTTGGGATCAAACTCAGGCTGTCACGCTTGGCTACAAACACCTTGCTCATGGAAACAGCCCACCAGCCACTTAATAAAGATTGTTTTAGACAATTTTTGAAGCTGCTAGTAGGAATGTAACTCAGTCAATGTCTTCAGGACTCTGCAGGACATTCATACATCGAGCTACCCATAGGTCAGATTCCAAAGACCATCACCCAGACACTTTCTCTTACAGTGCAGCAGAAAACCTGTATGAGAATGTTTATAGCATATCAATTGTGATAAAGGAACATCATGAAACAATGAAAGATAAATGAAATAAAGCTACAATAACATTGATAAATCTCAGAAATAGTCTTAAACGACAAAAGTAATTTAAAATGATTATTAAATCATGTGACTTTTTAAAGCTTAGAAGCAATTAAGCTGTACAGTTAAGCTGCACAATTTAATATATAAGGAGATATATATGTATAAAATAAAACTATTATTTTTAAAGGCAAAAGAATAAAAATATAAAAATTTGAACACATTTTAACCCCTGGTATGGGGCAGTTAAGAAAGGGAGACTCTCAGAGATGAATGTTATTAGGAAGGTTCTAGCTATTAAGTAACATATTCATTCATCATATATGTGTGTGTTTTATATATATATATATATACAAAATATATATAGTAGCCACTACATACATGTTATATGTGTGTATATATACATATATTCTCCATAATAAATGTATACTTCATAGAATCATTGATTCAATGAGGCAGAATTCTTTTTATGGACTCTGGTTCAGATGTAAAGCAAATAACAGAAAAGAAGTAGATACATGGGGCTGAAAACTGCCTAGCAGGTCATTAATAATTATATAGAGCAAATAAAGTTCATGCTGAGATATAGAGTACATGCTAGGCAAGAGTCAGGAAATGTCTACATTCTTTGAACTTGTACAAGCAATATAGAATTTTAATAATGTAATGGTATGTGAAAACTAGGCTGGGGTATATCTCAGTCCATAAACTGTTTGCACTGCATATATGATAAGCCAAGTTCAATTCCCCAGAACCATGTAAAAGAGCTAGGTGTGATGCTTTGCACTGGGGAGGCTAACACAGGTGTATCCCTGGGAGTTGATGACTAGCTAGCCTTGCCTTAGTTGGGGAGTTCCAGGCCAGGGAGAGACACTGAATCAAAAACCCAAGGTGGACAGTCATAAAGGGTTGACTTCTAACCTCCACACACAGGCATGTGAAATCACACACACATACACATACACACACACACACACACACACACACACACACACACACACACACACTGTAAGTGTATGGAAACAGGCTTTTACCTGATTCACCATCACAGTGGAATTTGGTTTCACTAAACTTCCTCTGTTAATTACAACTTGTGATGCTCAGAGAGAAAGGGAATTTGCTAAATGAATATATGAAATCTACATTTCTCAAAAACTTTCCTAGAAACTCTTTGAACAGTCTGTCCTTGCATCTGCATGCCGTTGCTTAGGGAAAATATGGGTCTTCTGCCTTTTAGACCATTAAAATTCTGCTCATTGGCTGACCCTGGCTATCACCACTGTGGTAGTGGTGGGGTTCTGGCGAATATGGCTCACGGTGTCCAGAAGAAACTATTGGAAATGCCGAGTTGACAGCATACAATGCAGGACACACTGACGAGTCCGAGGAGTATCTTAGCTACAATCACTGCACTGGTCTTACCCTCTGCCATTGGAAGCTCATTGCCCTGGCTGCTTGAATGGATTTAGTCAATTGCAAATACTGTAAGCAGTAGAAAGACCATGAAGTCAGGAGACTTCTACCCAGGATCCTTCCCTGCTTGGTTAGCACAGGTTAAACATGCCCTTCTAATAGATTTCACAGTTCCTGCCCTGTCTAAATAGCTACTTTGTCTGAGTAGCAAGTGACTATTCCCTTCAATTCTAGGGAAGACACCTAGGGAGCCATATTTTCCAGAACCTCACCACTACAATGATGCTAGCCAGCGTCAGCCAATGAGCACCACTTGAATGGCTTAAAAGGCAGAAGATCATAAGACCATTACCTTCCCTAAGTAATGCCATGTAGGTGCAAGGACAGGTTGTTCAAAGAGTTTCTAGGAACATTTTTGAGAAATGTATATCTCACATATCAGTTTAGCAAATTTCCCCTGGCCATGGAGTTTCCTTTCAATAAATACTAGTTAGTTACTCAGTTTTACCCTTCCATATGTTTCCTGCTAAATCTCTGACTCACAGATTAATAGCTTTAAAAATAAGAGGGAAGGAGGGAGGAAAAGATAGAAGGAATGAAAGGGTCACTTCCAGTAGGAACAATTTTAGAGGAGGAACATCAAAACATACATTCCATCAGAGATAAAGCCATCTGGATCAGGCACGTCAAATACCACATACAGCAATAGATGTGTTTGTTGCTTCTCATTGTTTTGGTTTCCCATTTTGTTTAATAAGGAAAGCCCACAGTGATTAAAAAAAGGAAGCAAAGTGTGAGTTGGGTTCTCAAGTTTCAGCAGCTGTGCTTATATTGCCGTGCCTGTCAGGTCCTGAGAGTTAAAAAACCATGTATTCCTTCCTCAGCCCGGACTTTGTGAGACCAGAACATTAGAATCTGGATAATGCAGAATCTTGTTGAAAGTGCTATCAATTATTAATCTTACATCAGTCGATTGACTGACACTGTTAAATGATAATCTATGCCAATATCTAACCTTACTATGCACATTGCAAGCACTCGGCAAATTGGTCACAGAAAATGAATATGCAAGTGAATATTTAAACAGAAGAACGCTCTTCACCATGGCAATGTCATCAAATACCTGGATTCTAAGTGATCTTCTAAATCATCAAAGGAAAGACAAACACACCTATGTTCCAGAAATCATGGTATTTGGTTAACAGACACTGCTATTTACAGAGAAGTTGCTATATTAATTAATAAAATTTATTTGAAGGGACATAAAATGAGGAAATAATGCTGTTGACAAATAGCAAAAAAAAAAATGTTTCATTTTTACAAAGCACTTTTTGTTGTTGTTGTTCTGGATTGTCATCTTAGTTACACGAAGTAGAACAGATTCAGACACAAGCCAGTGCTGAAAATCCCTCTACTCGCAAATTCTGCAGAACAATCTCCACCTCCAACTCCAGAGCACAGGAGTCATCCGCTTTGGCGTCCCAGCTCATTAGAAGCCAACAGCAGCGTCTCCAGAGCTGAATCCTTTTCATTCATTATTCAATATTGATGTTTTGGTATAAAGGATTGCCTGCATTCAAAAACTCTCTTTGAAATAAAAAATTCTTGGTTTCCACAAATGCTCAGCCATCTCTTATTCAAATATGTGCTCCACTTAGGAGATGTGAAAAACCAGCATGTGTTAATGGAAAATATGTTTACAGGGTTTTTTCCTCTTTGGATTATATTTTATTAGCAAGATCTCTGAATACTGGATCTGTGGCTGGTCTTTAATATACCTCATTTCAACTGCTTAGATGATTCAGAACTTCTTTCAACAAAAAGAAACAAACTGGTAAGCTTGATCATAGAAGTGACAGAATCTAGAAGAAGAATTGCTAGTATATTTTAATACATTAAAACAAGGCAAATTGGGTCTATTAGTCATTTAACATCAAGTTCTCACATATAAATGTTGTGGTGTAGGTCAAAATGAAAAAGCAGTGACTTAATGTTGCCATCAACACATACTTGTTTCCATAAAAATCAGATTTGCTTTTAAAATATTACACACACTGGCAATGAATTTGATTGATTCTCTACTGATAAGATATGTCCTGGTAAGAAAGTCCAAAATTAGATAATTTTATAAGTCAAACTATTATTTTGAATGCAAGTACAAGGAAAATAACTTAGAAAATCTGAAGATGTAAAACTAGATTTTTTTTCCTCTTGACATTAAAATGTGTAAGCCAGAATAAAAGCTTATATAACAACCCCCTCCTCGGGACAGGACAATTATCACAAGAACAAGGATGGACCCTCAGTGATCAATAAATTCACAATTTATAAGACCTTGCAGACCAGAGCTGAGTCAATGATAGGCCCATGACGACCTGGACTGTAACTTGACCAGAAGAGTTTAATTATGGATTCCGAGGTATTCTCTATTTGAATCTCAACCCCCTATCCTGAAGACAGACTTGGGGTTACTGGACCTTTTCATTTGTTACCTTCTCAATATGGCTTTATTTGAATAAATGTCCTATCTTTCCTTCTTCCAAAATTTGACCAAAAGAACTATAAGCCAGGCATCATAGCATATACCTGTAATGCCAGAACTTGAGAGACTGTACAGAAGAACCCACAGTTTCAGAAATAAATAACAAGAAAGAAATCCCCTCAAAGAAGAAAGCAGCTACTCCAAATTCTGTGTGTAAAAACTACCCATATCCCTGGGTAACCCGTAAAACACACACAAGCTGGGCAGACTCACAGCTCAGCTAAGGCTAATCGGGTTGAACTGTTTGTATAGCTTCTGCCACAGGGGACAGGTTCAAATGAAGTTTGAGTCCAGTGCATCTAGCTATATGCTAGAATAAAATGGAGTCGGGGTGGGGGAGCCCGCAGAAGGCAGTGTCAACAACTCACAATCACAGCATGCCCCCTGTGGTTTATAATTACTATACCACATACAAGAACCAGAAAAAGTAAGCACTGGAGACTGGTCCCAAATACCTCAGGTATTCATTTAAAAAAAAAAAAAAGAATTTTAAAGTAGCTCTTGAAACTATCTTTGAAGATCAGGAGTTTAGAAGCTATAGGGCAAGTCAGTAAAGTGCTCCAAGATAGTTTTGAAGCTATTGAGAATGTTATTGTTTCTCTGCTTTATTTTTCTATGAAATTTCATGTTTATCTCCCACCCTGCACAAAACTCAACTCCAAATGGGCCAAGGGCCTCAATATAAGACCTGACCTGATACTCCAAATCTGATAAAAGAAAAAGTAAGAAGTAGAAATATGCTTGAGCTCACTGACACAGAAAAGGATTTTCTAAATAAGACCCCAACAGCACAAGCATTATGACCAATAAGAACTAAATGGTATCTCACGAAGCTAAAAGGCTTCTGTACAGCAAAGGACACAGGATTTGAGTAAAGAGGCAGCCTACAGAATAGTAAAATATCATAAACAGCTATAAATCTGGAAAAGGGCTAGTACTTAAAATTTATAAAGAACTCAAAATTAAACATTAAGAAAACAAACATCCCAATTTAAAATGGTGCATGAAACTAAATAATTTTCAAAAGATTAAACACAAAATAGCTGGAAAAAGTTTTTTTAATATTCAACATCTTTAGCCATCAGTGAAATTAAAATAAAAACTACTTTGAGATTTCATCTTATCTTAGTCAGAATGGTCAAGATCAAAGAACAAATGAAGACAAATGTTGGTGAGAATATGCCAGAAAGGGAATACTTAATGCTTCTGGTGGGAGTACAAACTGGTACAGTCACCATGGTAATCAGCACAAAGGTTCTTCAAAAGCTAAAAACAGTTCTACCATATGATCCAGCTATACCACTCTTGGGAATACCCAAAGGATTTTTGTATCCTACTACAGAGATATCTGCTCACACATGCTCATTGCTGCTATATTCACAATAGCCAGAAAATGGAAATGGCCTAGATGTTCAGCAACTAATGATAGCTAATGAAAAAGTGGTACATTTGTACAGTGGAATATTATTCAGCTATTAAGAAAAATGAGCCAGGTTGTGGTGGCACAAGCCTTTAATCCCAGAACTCAGGAGGCAGAGGCAGGCAGATCTCTGTGAGTTTGAGGCCAGCCTGATCTACAGAGACAGTTCCAGTACAGCCAAAGCTACACAGAGAAACTCTGCCTCAAAAAAAAAAAAAAAAAAAAAAAAAAAAAAAAAAAAAAAAGAAAGAAAGAAAATTGAGGATAAATGGATAGAGCTAGAAACAATCATTCTGAGTGAGGTAACCCAGACCCAGAAAGATAAAGGTTGCATGGTTGTTTTGTTTTTTTTTTCTCATTTGTTGTGTATTAGCTTGAAATCTTCAGATGGATATGTTTAATTTGGAATGCTCATAAAGGCCAGAAAATTAATAAGAGGCCCTAAGGGGTGGTTTTCAAAGGAGGAGAGATAGAAAGCAGTGATCTAAACACTTAAATGGGATTAATGAAACAAGAAGAATCAAACTGGAGAGGGGAATAGAAGAGGGAATATGGTTAAGTATAAATAACTCTAAAGACCTTTGGGGGAAAGTAGGAAACATATCTACTACTGTGGGTGATGCCAGATATAAAGAGGGAACGTAGTCTACCCTGTAAAGAGACCGCAAAGCCATAATCTAACAAGTAAAAATCCTGGTGCTAGGAATAAGTTTCTTCTTCTGGAGTTGTTGGCCAGTGAGGTCCCCATAGACCCTCAAACATTGCCAGTCATTGCTAAATCTATTATTTGCTCTCCAGAATTTGACAGTAAATTCATATTACTGAAGATACTACATCCCTACCTGAGTCACAGAACATTGAAATAATGAGCTGGTATTGACCTAGAAGCTTCATCCTAACTGGCTTGCTTTATAGTGCTAGAAGGTGCTGTATACACTACTGGAGAAAAAAAAATGTTGTCATTGAGCTTAAACAGTTATGAACTCTTCAAGTTACAATAACGACTAGTCTGGCAAGACATGCCCACTGGGACAAAAGTGTCTTAAACATCATGGGAGTAACCAATCACTCTCTAATTAGATTTAAGTGCTTCTCCAGAATGTGACATTCATACCTGGTACCATTGTTGAGCCAAAAACCTGTGACAAGACAGCTCATAGACCATAGAAGCAAATCTGCTACTACTCTTCTACTGAGTAGACTTAGTATTAAACTGACTCTTAATGGCACATACTATTCCCATAGATTACTGGATCTCTCAACCCTCATCAAATAAGCTTGTATTTGCAGTAGTTAGTGATTAACACAGAGACCCACAACTGGCCAAGTGACAATGAATAAGAAACTACAAAATGGCTATCTCTAAATTAAATATCTATACTCCACCCTTTCCTCCCAAGGCTCAAGGATTGTTTCAGAAGGGTGGAAAGACTACAGATCTGGTGAATGAAAACAAGGAAACAGTATGCTCTAGACACAAGAGGGCAGCTACACATTCGAACTCATAGAAGTTACAACAGCATGCACAGACCCCATACAACCTCAAGCCAGACCCAATCCCAGCATGGAGAAGGGAGGAAGACATGAAGTCCCATCCCTAAGCAAGAATCTACTAGTAACAGATAGCTGCTGGGAGAAGAGAAGGTGGTTTTCTTGAAGATAGTTGCCCCTACAAGGTCAACTACGCTCCAGTAGAGCATCACACATCCATGAATATATGAGTAGCACAGATTGGTCTTGATAAGTGAAAATATGCATAGGACACAGCATTGGGTTGGTAGGGAAAGAAGGTAGATTTGGTAAGAATGGGATGAGTGGTAAGTTTGGTCAAATTTTGTGTGAAATTCTCAAAAAAATAAAATTACAAACTTGTGCTTGGGGGGGGGGAACTGAACTTTTTGATAATGTTGAGGACATTGAATCAAACTAAGTGTCCATCACAGATAAAAAGAATCAATAAAATGTGGTGCCTGTGGACATTGGAATACTACTCAGCCTCAAAAAGGAGGAAATTCTACCATGTGTAAAAGTGTGGATGAAACTGGGGAAATTTACATTAAGTGAAGTTAAGTCAGGCATAGAAAAAGAAATACTCTATAATGTCACTTACATGTGAGACCTTTAAAAGTTAAACTCATAGAAGCAGACAGTAGAACAGTGGCTACTGGAGGCTAACCATCATGCAGAAGGGACTTCAGTGATGCCATGGTGGAAATTTCAGGGTACACTAAGGCCCACATAAGCCAGTTGTGATCCAGGAGTCACATGCTCTGAGCAAGTTTGTCCGCTTGACTCCTCACCACAGCCTTATGGGAGAAGATAGTCAGAGGTGGGTCAGAATAAAGCCTTTAATTACGAGAGGTGTGGGAGGTGGTCCCTTAGGGGGCAAGCATAGAATGGAATGTCTTATAGAAGAACTTGGGCTTTGGGTTCTGGTGGAAGCATTCAGCCCCAAATCTCCTACCATTTACGTGACTTTGGATGATTCACTTGACCTCTCTGTGTGCCAGGGTCCACATCCATGAAATGCAGCTGAACTAGATTATGGCAATTATAAAGATTAAATATGATCCTTCTCTGTACACAAAATGAGGTCACTTGAGTTTAGCTATTGCTATTATTGCTCTGTTGTTATCTTTCCACTGGTCTGGAGGTTTACACCTCTGAATGGTTTTAAAGCATAATCTGTTAACTTTCAAAACCCATACAGCAGCCTTAAGGAAAAAAAGGCATGCTGTGGTTTTGTGAGAGTGAAAATGAACCTTTCAAATTCCTCTTCACTTCCAGATACTGAATAATGCACAAGTTCTTGCAATGATACATAATGAATGAGAGAGCTTACATTTATTGGATGTCTATTAAATGCCAGACTCTGGTCATAAAATTCATATATAGCATTTTATGTAGTCCCTTTAAAAGAGCTACAAAGCAGAGAACCTCTTCCTCTAAAGGATTAACAGACAGAGGTTCAGAGAGACTAACATTCAGAAGATCAAATCAAATTTTTCCCCCATGATATTTTATTCCAGTGGTTTGAAACTTGCTACATTAGTTAGAAAGGAAAGGAAAGCCATTCAGGTTTGAGATCCTTTCTGGTCATACTCCCAATCTCAAAGAACACAGGAAATTATTACATATGTGTTACTGAAGGACACCCATTACTTTCAAATGCTCTGCAGGAATTGACTTCTTCCTAAATGCAATAGGGGAGATTCAAAAGCTTAATATTGGGAAATTAGGAAAGAACTACTGTGATAGAAGAATAATAGAGGTGTGGTGATATGGAGAAGGGAAAGAGAGCCAACACTGAGTGCCTTGTAGCTACAGCAACAACACACAGCAATGGTGTCTTAAGCACAGAAAGGGTGAAAAAAAATATAGTCACTTCCAGCCAGGCTGGCCTCCTTCTATCTCTACAAGCATTACTCAGCCCTCTGCTCCCCGTCAGTCATCCCCCTATTGAAACAATATCAAATCTGTGGAATTGATGAGAGAAAACAGTGAAGCAACAATGAAGAGGATTCAGAACACCTCAGACTGACTGTCAGAAGGGCAGGGTGAATAAATCCTAGACCTGCACTGACCTCCCTTTATTCAGCAGCATCTTTTGTCTCCAAAAGTAAAAACAAAACAAACAAACAATAAACAAAAAAAATTCATAAACTCATCCATTCTTCCTCATGGCTTGTCTACTGCATGCAATCTGCACCAAAATTTCATACAGCTTGTCTGACTGGTTTGATTTCAGGTTGGAGTTTGCAAAGGTCACTAGCCCATTAGAAGGCAGGAGCTGCTTCCAACCACTCTTGTTTTGTGTAAGGTTTCTTAAGAGGCCCTTAGAATATTTGAGTTGATTCTCAAAAAGTATAAAGACATTTAGCTGAATAAACCATACTTGGTCTTCTTTTCCTGGCCTCTCGACATTCTGCATTTACTTCTGTTCTGTTTCACATTGCACATTATCTATCTCACTCTCCCATGGACTGTGAACTCCTCTGAAACAAAAGAGGGCATCAGGTTTGTTCTGCTCACCATTGTTTTCTCCAAATACAACACAGCGTCTGGTTTCACAGTACACCCTAAGCTCCTGTGCTCTGGTTTGAATGTGTAATGTTCTTTGTAGACGCGTGTTGAATGCTTGGTGCCCAGCTGAGGGTGTTTTGAGGGGAAGTTGTGGAAACTTTAGGAAGTGGGGCTTCATCATGTTTGTAAGATAGCTTGGAAGACTGTGCCTGGTCCTCAGTCCCTTCCTCTCTATCGGCCATGAGGTGAGCAGCTTCCCACATATGCTCCTGCCTCTACAATGCTCTGCATCATCATAGGTCCAGAATCAACAGAACTGAAGACTGAGGGTCATGAAACTATGAGCCAAGATAAATCCTTCCTTCCTTAATTCCTTCCATCCCCCCCTTCCTTCTGTTGTTTAAGTCAAGTGTTTTGTTACATTATAAAAAATTCTAATACAATATATTCATTGAACTAGTGACTGAATGGGCAACTGGATGGATAAAAAGGAGCCATGTTGCATCTGTCTATTCAAATTCCTGAGATACTTTGAGTGATAGAACATGTTAACTTCATTCTGCCAGCTGTCCTCATGGGTGGGCAGTTGGGAACTTTCTAGATATAAAGGGTTAACAAACTACTTTTAGGGATGCAGGGGTGAGAAAGAGTGGGCTTGAGTAATGAACTGACAATCGGGCCCAACGCAATCACAGAGGCCTTACTACACACTGCTCCACACTGCCTGTTTCCTGACCCTGACTACACTGCCATCTGGGTTGTGAGGGCTTCAGCATTTTTTTTCCTTTCTCTACATTTTTGTAAAATGATCCAATGACTTTGCTTTTAGAACTGGAAAAAAAGTCACAATTATTCATAGTATTTATTTTGCATTTCCCACACGTTCCATCTTGTGACAGGCAGAAATAAGGAGGCACAAAGAAAAGCAAGCGCCACCATCCCTACCAAAGAGGTACTTAGCATTTAATTTCGCTGCTTGAAGAGTCAAGAGCTATGATTTTCTGTATGCATGGCTATGCTCTGTACATGGCTTCCTCTCCTATCAGCTGAACTGAAACTGGTACAAATGCAGCTTCCTAGTGCATGAGCTTCCAAGCCCAGGCAAAAAGCCAAGCAAGCTCTCTTGTGTTTGCAAAACTGAAAGACACTCTTAGAGACCACCGAGATTTGTAAAGAAAATCTGGGCACGTTCTTTGCAGAGTTTAGGGGTAAAGAGAGTTCTTGGAAAGGGATCATAATAATTAATGGATTTTTAAAAGAAGTAACTCTGTTTTGGTTTAAAAGATGTTCTTTGAAAGCCTCATTTTCTGACTGAATGTTAATGTCAATTTGGTATTGAACCAGCAATTTTTAAGTTGGTGACTAGCCTGACAAAAGGCTTTTCTGTGTTAGACAACCAGAAGCACATTTTTTTCCTAGAGAGTGACAGGCTCTTATACCTGCTACTTTGGGAGATAGAAATTTGGAAAAAGAGTGGTGCCACCTTGACAACAAGCTTTCTGCTTGCCAATGAGTAAAGTGTCACATGTCAGAAGTCCTTTAACCATCACAAGAGGGGACAGCCCTGCTGCAGCCACCAGGGACTGGAGCTTCAGACAGCTCTGTTGACTTGATCCAATAGTATCTGCTAAAGTGAAGATGTGACATCGCATAGGCCAGCACAAAAGCAATTAGAGAGAAGCCTATGGAGTTGAGAAGTGATGTTGACACAACGAATAAAACCAGCCATTTGTAGCTTCTGAAGTGGTAAAGGAGTCACAAAATTCTGCAAAAGAAGACATCTATAAAGACGCAGGAAACATGAGACTTTATCCCCAAAGCAAGGAGGAGTCTGAGTCAGTCTCTTTCTCTCTCTCAATTGTTTATCTAATAATTCTTTATCAATAAAAACTCTGGCCGGGCGGTGGTGGCGCACGCCTTTAATCCCAGCACTCGGGAGGCAGAGCCAGGCGGATCTCTGTGAGTTCGAGGCCAGCCTGGTCTCCAAAGCGAGTTCCAGGAAAGGTGCAAAGCTACACAGAGAAACCCTGTCTCGAAAAACCAAAAAAAAAAAAAAAAAAACTCTGGAGTCAGAAATTGGGGTAAGGACCTGAATGATCAGAGAAGCAGCGGAGAAGCAACCAGTGGACCCTCCCACCCCGCCTCTCCCGCTCAGGAAGGTGGACAGAGGTAGGCGGATGGTGAAGATGATGATGTCAGGCTTAGACACATGCCACTCTCACATGGGGAAGCCAAAAGAGTTGACTTTTCAGAAGTAGAGAGAGCCTCCTTCTGCAGTTCTTTCTAGAAATGATATATCCCTCTTTGTCCCTTTAACTCTCTACTGAGAACCTCAGTCCAAATAATTCAGACATTCAAATGTCAGCTCTGAAGGGACATGCAAAGGAGCAGTTTTCATTTTCAATTTCCATTGCATAATTTTTCCTTGGCTCAACATTTCTTTGAGCTCAGCGGGGCTGTCTGTAGGGTATAATCAATGATGCAAACTGATCCAAAATGTGGATGAACGCATGTTGGATGAAGAAAACAGCACTGGGAATATCTATTGGATTCCCCAGCATTTAGTGTTTATAATTGCTTCAGGATGAATGTGTATGTGAGTGGAAAAGCCAAAGTTTCTCCCTGACTGCTTAGCCTCTAGGCACACGGAGTTTTAAAGCATAAATAGAACTCCCCTTGACTGCCATTAGAAGGGCTGCATGAACAGAGGCCAAAAGAGATCAAGGTTGGCTCTGAAGTCTAACCCAAAGTGTTGTCCAACATTTGTGTTAACTTAGCCTCCCTGGAAGGCTTTGGTGCTGGGAAAAGAGGGAGGTTGGCAATCTGGTTAGGATCTGGTTGTCTGGCATTAACTTGAAACCTCACAGAGTTCTCGGTTTGAAGATGCTGAGGGACTCTTGTAGATAAAGCGCGATCCTGGAAAGCGTGAAGAAGCAGATGGCTCCCTCAAATAGCAAATCTAACTGCAGGAGACAAGCATCCAACAAGCTCTCTCAAAGGAGCAACTGTGCTCTTCCCAACACCCTCTCCACTGACACCACAGGAACCCATTTCTCCACTGTTATGAAATGAAATAATACTTTCATGAAATGAAATAATACTTGAAAACCACCGTAGTCGATTATACATCTTTTTCTCATTTTCAGACTCCTATTTGATCACCATCAACAACTCATTCTTAAAGAAATCTTAGTATCTTTCCTAAAGTCTTCACCAGTAGAATTTAGCCATTTTATCTAGATTTTTTTCTTTAAAACACAAGAACATTCTTTGAAGGTTTTGTTTCTCATTCAAGTATTTTCTTTAATGTGTCAAGTGAATTTCTCATGGCTTTGGGTATACAGACCAAGAAGCACTTGAGTAATTAAAGGCGTTGTGGCAATTAAAAATTTCTGTGCAAAACTCCTAAAGCCTCAAAAATTGGCTCAGCGGCTAGGACTGATGCCTTAAATCATTCACAAACCCAGGAGTATCATTATTCTCTTAAAGGCAAGTCAACAAAAAAACACAATCTCCCTACTTGGTAGATGAATGAAACTGGAGTATCTGTTGACATTGGTAAAACTACAGGTGATCCCTTAGAACATCTGCTTCCAGATCAATTCAGCATTGCTAAGAATTTCTTGTGTAGCTACTCACTGGGCATAAGGCAGAGAATACTGAAGACACAGATCCTACATACACAGTGTATAATCCAGTAATAGTCTGCTTGCGATCATGTTCTGCCATGATATGAATGAAACATGAAGTGCATGTGTGCCACACTCCCAGAAATTAGGCAAAGTTGGAGGCATTCCTCCCATAGTAACCAAAGTCCATATACTCGTCCCCACTTGTAAAAAATGTTGGGCATAAATGAGTGAAAAGATCTTATTACAGACAAAAGTTTGAGTGTGTTCTCAGTTTTTCAAGTGTGTGATAAGTGTTGGATCTTTGTAACTTGTAACAAATCACTAGTGAAGTTATTATGTAACTTTCACCAGTTATATGAACTCTCTGGTTCTCCCTCACCCCACCTTACTGGTCTTCAGAACTTCAGGACTCAGTATCACCCTTTGGTAAACCCAAAGTAGAAGTTACCCAAACCAGGTGTAACTGTGGTGCTGTTAGAATAGTTTGTATAAAATCCAGGCTTTCTGTTCAAAAGTATCCAGAAAGGAGAACAAAATTGTCACATACGACTGAAAGGAATGAAAATCTGGTGCTCCTAGAACCTGCTCATCTCAACCCCTTTCTGCTCTGGTGGTTTTGTTTTCTTAACTCAGAGCAGTATTTTCCACATATGACAGGACACCTGCCACTGAAAGCCTCAGAGCTTCACAGCTCTTCCCATAGAAAGGTCCAAATTATCATCTCAGATCCACTCTGGGACTCCCATTGGAGAAGACTTAGATCCCATGTCATATCCTCATGTTGATCTTTAGGTGATACCTGTGGCATAAGAAAACACAGGGTAGGAATGACAGGGAAGAGAAGAGGAAGTATTCCCAGAGGCCAACTTCTGAGTGCCTAGTAAACAGAACCGAAAGAAAGGCTTTAAAGAGACAGCTGCATACCAGAATCTAGAGCATCAATGCTCACCACCATATCCATTGTTCAAAGCAAGCCACAGATTCCTTGACTGACAAGTAGAGAAGTAGAATGTAGCATCAATAAGCACCACAGAACACTAGTCAGCCCTAAGAAGGGAAGAGATACTGACACTTACTAGTACATGATAAATCTGGAAGACATTAGGTTTAATGAAACAAGTCTGAGACAAAAAGATTTTAAATGGCTAAGATGACACCTGAGTATTTTATTCATGATAAACAGATTTAGTTAGTTTTTTTTTTTTAATGAGAAGAGACTTCTCATAAAAAAGGACAAAGTCATAGATCAAGCAGCTATAATGACCACTGCAAAGATAATTCGTCTTACGGATGAAATAGGCCTTAGGGAAGGGTACAGGAAGCCTGTGTCACACTGAGGAATGGGAGGAACCCTATTCAGCCAAGCCACACTTCAGCAAAGCAAGCAGAAGGGACGAAAATATCAAAGCTGCTAACAGCTCTTGCACGGATCTGTGATTTGTAACTAGAAGTCAGGGCCTTTGGTTCAGCTTGTCAGAAACAAGAAAGAAATCAAAAACCAGACTGAATACGCAGTTTGAAGTTTGATGTCCCAACTATACATTTTTAAAATTAAATAAAAACCAAACACAAAGGTGCAATATCAAGGAAATTGGAAAATACTGAAGCTATATGGTTCAGTAGATTCCCAGACATGTACCTAAGAGAGACTTAGTCAAGTCCACCAGGAAACTTGGGTCAGAAACCTCTCTAGCAATGATACTTGAAATGGGGAAATATCAAGACCAACTCAAAATGTCCTTTGGCAAGAGAATGGCTCAATAGTGTAGTGGTTGGTTTTTTGGTTTTTTTTTTTTTTCATATGATGGAATACTGTGCAGTGAAGAAACTAATTAAATTTAGTTACTGACATTAACACAGAGAATTCTTACAAGTATAATGTTGAGTAAAATAAGCTATAATTCATATATAAAGTTTCCATAATAAATGTTAAAAAATTACTTTTGAAAACACCAATAAGTAAATCTCTAAAGAAATGCAAGGGATAATAACAGTTGCAGGGTAATAATTATCCCAGCCAGAGAAGAGAATATTAAAATCAGATCAGGAGGTGAGGTTGGAATATATTGAAAGTCTTTTGCTTTTTAATCTGGTTGGTGAACATGGAAGTACTCAATTCATTTTAAATCTAAACTGGACACAAATGTTATAGGACACAGTTGATAGAAAAACATGTTTTTACGAAGATAATAAAGGGAAATGCTTTCCATATGTCCTATGATGTTTACGCCAGAGAAGCAAATTATTACATAAAAGATACTGGACACAGCCAAGCTGAAATTGGTCACCAAGATTGAAATGTGCAGTACACAAGACTAAATTCCATTTTGTATCCATCTCTTGAATGTGCTTCTGTTTTTATATTATCTCATGACACTTGGAAACTAGAAGAGAGCATAATATAAAGGATGAACTGAGAACAAAGATGACATTTGGACACTCTGTCTGATAGGCAAGGAGAGAGAGGCGTTTGCAGTTTGTGGTTAAGTTTTACATCGCAGCTAAGAGGAAAAAGGTGAATCTGGAGCCCTGACTGAATATGTTCTCATTGCAATGCTCCATTGCTTACAATGGGTGGTTCAAATCACAGCTCCCAGAGGGTTATGTAAAGCCTTACACCATGAGTGAAAATATTTCTGATTAGCACACTCCCCAGGTAACCCACTGTGCTCTGTTTATTCAGCTTATTTCAAACATTGGCAGGGAAGGGGGCCCAAATTGTACACAGAAAAAAAGGGATGAAAGCTGGGATGTGGCTTTCTGCTTTGGCTTGGCAAATTGGAGTGTATGCTTCAAATGATATACAGATATTAAAGTTCACAGGTACTGAAATCACTTTGTCTTTCTACCAAATAGTGTGCTGTCTCTATTGTAACCTCAACATATGGTCCTGGACCGGATGACTTCTGTTAAAACTTAATATGTGTTTGAAAGGCTCCCATGTTCCAGGGACTTAAAAGTGAGCAATAGTGCTGACATGTGTGTCTAGAATGATGGATATCATTAGCAAATGTCTCTTAACTCATCTGAGCAGCTGAAGCAGTTCCATGGTCATTTTGTTCTAAAAGGATCATCCTCCCACGATAGAAGTGGAGTAGATTTAATAAATAGTTTCTAAAAACTTAGGAAAGTCCTACAGTGAGAATTTTATCCTGCTTTTTTTTTCCTTTCCAAAAAAAAAAAGAGGGGAGGATTCAGAGAGCAGATTTCCCTGTGTCTGTTTCACCAGTATCTCTCCGAAGCCACAGAATATTGTCCAAAGAATATTAGATTCCAAGAGGAAGCAGAATTGGTGACCTTGCAACAACCAAGACCACAGACAGAACACACGTGAGGTAGTGTACACGGGAAAAACGAAGCTGCACCCTAAATTCTTTGTGGCAGAGCCACACACATGGACAACCATTCAGAAAAGGGTTACTTAGAACTATACACATGAAGTGAATGTACGAAGCTTGGAAAAATCTTCCAATAGTTACAAAACAAAAGAAGAAGTAATCCAAAAATGAAGCACAGTCTCCACTCGTAAAAATCAGTCCAAAGAGACAGGGCCAGTTGGAAATACTGCAGGGCTGATTCCAGGGCCTTCTTACTGCCAGTGTTCTCAAGATTTATTTGACATTCAGGCAACACGTATTAATTTCTCTAAATATACCCTCCAAAATTAAGTTTCTGAACCATCTGAAATGTATCAGTATGCCAATGACAGCTACACTGTTTAAATGAAAAAAGTATATCATTTAAATAAACGTGTATCACATCTTACCTAAGGAAGGAAACTGAAAATGAATTCAACTTCTAAGAGCCTTAAACTAGACATGGTAACACATACCTGTAATCCTGGCACCGAGGTAGGGGGAGACAGGAGGATCAGGAGTTCAAGGCTAGCCACAGCTACATAGAAGTTTGAGTCTACCTGAGATACATGAGAACCTCACTCAAAAACTAAAACAAAGAACAAAAACTTACTTTGGGAACTTTGCATTCACTCAGTAGGAAACTCTTGTCAAAAACACAGACAGCTGGGGCTGAGGTCAGTGGCAGAGCCCTCATTTAGCATACACAAGCCCTGGGTTCCATTCCTGGTTACACCAAAAACTAGGAAAAGGAGCAAATAAAGAAAATCATATCTCAAGATAACCTAGGAATGATTACAAAGACTGGCGATTAAAGAAACTCAGAAAACTGACATTTTTTCTAATCACCAAGTCATTTCAAATGTCAAGATCCTTACAGGGTTCTACTGTGCCTTGCTTCATGCCAGCAGTCCACACAGAAGAGCAGTCCTCCACAGGCTAACAGTGTGAGGGTCTGGGGAGACAGATGCAATGGGTCTTTTTCATTTCTGTCGCTATTCAGCCCCTCCTTCCTATCAGAATCAGCAGAGCGAGATCCAAAGCAGAGGATACTGATCACCTTTATTGGCTGCTCAGTTCATGCTCTAAGAGCAAGCTGAATTCATCCCAAATACCACCCCTAACTGGTTGGAAGTATCTCCAGGCCTGTACCGGCAAGGTCTCTCAGGCCCTATTTAGTACTAATATTCAGTGGCAAATTGTGCTGTGGGTGATTTGCAATGGCTCACTCACAGGAATGGAAAGCAAGTAGCATCCTTATCTCCTATTTGTCATCCTTATATATTGCCCCCTCAGACATGGCAGCTCTGTAGACTTCTTTTAGCATAGATTCTTTCAGAACAGTTTTTTATCCAAAAGCTCAATCCTTGAGAGTAGCAAGTAACCTTGTAGCCACTTGACAGAGGAGAAAGTTGGTTTGCTGAGCCCCTTAATTTCTCCCAGATAGGAAGCAGTGAGTTAACAGCCCAGAGGTACAGTAAACTTGTCTTCACAAGACAGTATAAATAATACCTCTCCCCCACTAATGGTGTCCCAAGAGAAGACCAGTAGAAGCTCAGGCAGCAGCACTGTGGAGCTCCCCTGTGCAGGGAGGGGTTGCTAAGGGCAGCAGGGTAGCATAAGGGCTGACCCATAAAACACTTGCATGCAACTCCACATCTCTTTAACAAAAAAGATATCCTTAAACATCAGATCATTCTGTCTTTTGCAAGTCGCCTCTTAAGTAAAACAAGGATAAAGTCAAAGTAAATTATTGCCGTGAGTTTAGATCCAAATGGGATCAGAATAGAGGAGGAGCCAGATTGCTATACCAGGCACTTTCAATTGAATGGTTCCAGCTAGTCCCTCCACAGCACCCCACATACTTCTTTCAACACATGGAAGTTAAGAAGCAGAGGGAAAATGTACATTTGTCTGTGATATAAATTTTAAATACTTGGCCTTTGGTTTACTTATAGTACACTCTAATACATGCTAGAGGTTTCAGCCTGTAATGGTTGGCTTTGTCAACTTGACAAAACACAGAAAGTCTCAATGAGGGAGTATCTACATTAACATATCTGTAGAAGATTATCTGATTTAAGTTAGTTGATGTGAGAAGTCCCAGCCCACTGTAGGCAGCACTATTCCCTAGGCACCGGGTCCTGAACTGTGTAGGAGTACAGAAATCAAGTTAGGTGCAAGGGAGCATATATGCATTTGTTTCTCTCAGCTCTTTCCTGTGGATGTGATGTGACTCCCTGCTTCAAGTTCCTGCCACCATGACTCCATTGCTATAACGTATGGCAACCTGAAACTGAGCTGAAATAAACTCTTTCTTCCCTAAGTGCCAACCTGTCAGAGTATTTTATCACAACAATATAATTAAAAGTAGGACATGGCCCAACCCTCTCAAATAGTTGGGAAGTTTCCTTCTCTCTGAGGACTACTTTCAACCTCTGAATATCTGCACGGCTCTTACATCCTAAGGGGACACTTTCCTCTCCCAGATGCCCCATAACTACAATTTCTTTCCTTCTAAATTATGCTTTCGCTAACAAAATTTGTAAATTGTGCTATAATCACCCTGCCCATCAGATTTCTTACAGACTAGAAGCACTAGAGGTAGTGAGAGGAAAGGCCAATAAACATGATGAGTACTCTATGTTCTTTTCTGGTCTCTTTCTTTTAAACTTTATCAAAGCTTACTTGGAATCTATAAAGAACTTCTAGCCAATCTTCAAGCCAGGGCTTTTTTGTCTCAGAGGTGTTGAAATCAGGGCTTATTGCTTCTTAATTCATATCCATCTTCATTCTAGAAGATCCTCAAGAAGTAATTCTGATCGTGGTCTCATGCCCAAAGATAGGAAAATGGATTCTGGCTAGTGTGCTTTCTTCAAAATGCAGTCACTCTAAAAGTGTGCTGTCTCCACCATCTCTAAGGTCAGCCCCTGTTATATCTCTCAAGACTTCACCTTCATCCACACTGAGGATTGGGTGGAAGATCCATAGATGCAGAGAAGAACGAAAACGCAGGAAGAACTCATCAGGGGGAGAATTTCCTAAAAGTCCCTCAAGAGGACATGAATGTTTCAGGTTGTGATTCACTGTCCCTGCACGTTTGTGGGATTCGTATAGTGGGAAGATGTTTGTTTTGAAATGGGATCTTACAGTGCATAATATCCCGGCTTTAGGTGCTTCAACTTCCTTCTCAGTCTCCCAAGTGCTAGAACTACAAGTATGTACCCCACATCTGGTGCTAGGATATGGGTTTTAGTCCAGCCAAGTAGAGCTATGGAAAAAATGAAATAGTTGAAACTGAAAGTACTCTGCTTAAGGAAGGCAAGGCAGCAGAAAACTATTTTTAGGGTAAAGACCAGATACCTTTATATGATATGGAGGTCCCATGTCATTTTGCTAGGCTCAATCCATTTTCTCATTTCTAATGAATCCCCTGTATATACCACATATACTGTGGCCCATTGGCCTGTCTCCAGTCTAGTGGGGCTCTGAGCCTCTGTGGCATCTGCTCCCCTCACCTGGACAGCTCCTATTTCTCTTTACAGCTAAGCGCTATCCATTCAAACATCAATGAGAAGCTTTCACAGAAAGTGTCCTGGTCCTCATGCCTTTCCAGGATGGCCCTTGGCACTCCCGCCTGCTGATAATTTGAAAACAGACAGTCTTTTCCCCCAGCTATAACTCAAAATCACACCCTAAGACCCAGCTTATATTAAGAGAAAAAAAAAGCAATTCTATTTAATGATGGAAAAGTTTGAGTGGATAAAGAAAAAGTTGAGTCCAAAGGACAAGACAGTGGAAGATGTTCCGCAGCATGGTAGGAGACTCTGTAAAGCAAAAGTGTGAGACAGCAGGACTGGGAGCCATGTCTGTGCTGTGTGGGATTGCCAAAAGCAACCCATCTGCACAGAGTTACAGCAGTAAACAGGAATGCTGTCTAAACCCAGGGTGGTGACATGCAGTGACTGTAGCAGGGAGGAATAAGTGGCCACATGTCACAAGTCAGTCAGTCAGCTTGGCGCCACACTGGAGAATGGGACAAGATGTCTGCCTATGTAATCCTAACAAGCAGTGGTCATGGCAGACCTAAAGCAGAAAAGCAGGTTGCAGTCTGGGGGCACCTGACGATGCTGAGCTGGCAGAATGTGAGGCTCTCCCTCACTTCTCTGAGACTCACTTTTCCACTGTGCTGAAACTGCAGTGGGACATCGCTTAGCAATGCCACCAAGGGTGCCCAGCCTCCCAGGGGTCCTGGACTTAAGGACATTAAAGCTTCATCATGGTTTGTTTCTTCAGAATTCACCATCCCCAGTCGTTTTAGCCCTGAGTATGATGAATGTTTCATTTTGGTTCTTGTAAGGGTTCGCCCATCCTTTGCACATTTTGGCAATTATTCTTCCTCTATGTCACAGAGTCTATGTTCACGGAAGTAGCAAGCATGTGACCCAGACAGGCCAAGAAGAGTATCTCATTCCTAGGTCTAAACAAACCAGGTGATCAAAAACAGGAATGAATCTTAACTAAGGATCACCAGAGTTGTCCCCTAGCTAAAATTTCTATGGATATATTACCAGACCAGCCAAGAAAGGTCAGGTTTCACTGGCATCAGCTGCATCCCTGCATCTACTGGGCCTCAACCTTGGATTTTTTTTATGTGCACACTAAATTTGCTTAAGTTCGTGTATCTGGTTCTTGTTACCTGCTCCTAAAAACAAATTCTATTGACTATTACCTACCTAAAATAATCGTCAAAAGTACCAAATATTTGACCCATGCTTTCTAAGCCTATGTCCATTTCTTCCAGCAGCCACACATTTTTTATGACTACTTGTCTTTTCTCAGCACATCTTTCTTTGATAGTGTACCTATGTTTAGAAGTCTCATGTACATGATGGGGAAAATATTATTAGAGGAAAGTCTGAGCTCTTCCTAAGAATTTGTATTTTCTAAAGATCACTGTGGTCTTAATTTATGCCAGGAACATGGATTTCATTAGGATGAAATGGGCTGAATCATGCATGAAGTCATCACTCCATCCCTCAAGAAAATGCTCCATCAAAGTTAGATCTGATGGCACATACCTCCCAATGCTAAGGATTGGGAAACCAAGGCCAGATACACTTGCTCATGGTGTACATTGAGAACTAAATTTTTCCAGTAACAATATGACTGAGGTAATACTGGTAATTCTATTTTGTAGATAAGGAAACTAAAGTGCAGAGAAGTTAGTAATTTTCCCAAGTTTACACAGCTGTCTGTGGCAGAGGTTGTATTTGAGAATGGTGAATGAGCATGAACTAAAAGTCAGAGAAGAAGAACTCTCCACTGATTGGAGTGATTTGGGGAGATACCCCAGTTAGCAGGGTAGGAGGCAATTGAAGAGAAGAATATGAAAAGAAGCCACTAAAAATATTATGGGGGAGAAAAGAGGGCTTACCTAGGGGCCTGAATCACAAAACTCATATCAATACCTGGCCTTAAGCAGTAGCTTGGTAGGGACCTACCATCACTTACAAATCAGTGCACCCAGGCATGCAGTAGATGTTTACTAAGGAGCTTAGAATTAATGAGTGCTCTTACATGAGGAAAGGAATTGGCATTAAGGCCAAGATGTCAATTGGGGTTTCATCTTAGAATCCCTTTGTAGGAAGCCTAGCCTAGAACTTAAGCTAGAAGACTTTGGAACAGGCATATCGGTTCCAAACACTCATTCTTGCAGTAATGAACTGTGTGATCATAGGGTATTACTCAAACTTTCTGAGATCTTCTTTCCTTATATATAAAGGGGGAACAAGGACATCTTTATTACAAGTTTATTTCAAGTATTAAACTGTGTAATGTACTTATATCTCCCATATATACAGAATAACCAGTTTTGATTGGCAGGCTAAGGAATTCATAAATCATTCATTGTGGAATGAGCCATGACTCCATTGGGGAGAGGATTAGGGAGGCATTCACAGAAAACTAATGCATGCAGGTGGAATGAAATGAAATGGAAGAGACAAGTGCAGACAGTTCAGTGTACCACTGCTATTATTTAATTATGAGATAAGTGTGTGAATCTAGCTAGTGGTTCCAGAAACAAGAAGGAAAGCCAGAGGAAGACTCACAGATAATGCAATTGTCTAGAATTTTCCCCTACACAGTATACTGAACTAGGACTCCAATATATTAGGAACTTGGATAAGAAACACTGAAACCTCATCTTAACCATTAATGCTAACTGCCAAGTTGCTTGCAGACAAAAGCAGATAAAAATCCACCAATAAGGCAAGAAAGATCCTGCTTGAATGTTAACATATAATGCACTGGGTCAGCTTTCCTGCTCCCAGCTCTTCTACTTTAATAGAATCAGCATTTACACTGTTCACCTCTTGACTGCAAGCCAAAGTGTAGTAATTTGTATCTTGTCAAATGAATTTGTGGTACCTGTTTCTGTCTAGTGAAAGCCAGAGAGAGAGACTCACAGATGACACAATCATCTAGAATTTTCCCTACATAGTATACTGAATTAGGACTCCAATGTATTTTAGAAGGTTTTATGGACATTTACGAAAAATTACTGGTTTGGAAGAAAATTATTGAAGCCTGATACAGTGGGCTAGATCTGTGTCTATGAAGTTCATATACTGCAATTTGGAACCACCTACTGTATCAATGTCACCTTAATTACACCTGTCAAATGTTAACAATGCATTCTGGATGTGACTCATTTGTCTTCCTCTTAGAGATGCTTTAATCTCAGGCATTAGTTAATCGTTCAATGGGCTAATTTGCTGGCATGAGCAGTTCCTACAAGCAATACCGTGAAACCCTAATAGGAACCATCCATAGACTCTGAATCCTTCCAAGAATACTCCAAGTGCAGTCCCTTCAGCATGAGCAGCAGCTCTAAGCAGGAAGCTACAAGTGTAGTGAACAAGCTAGGGTGCCCTGTTTAGCCAAACTCTAAACAAAAGTCATTTGCTGTGGGTCTTTCTATCAAATACTGCCGAGCTTCTGCTCAGAGAGAACTGATCTTTTTCAGAACCATCTGTAGATATAGACCAAGAATTATGGTAAGGGTAAGAATTCCTATCTTCCCACAGGGAAGTCTTCCTCGATATTTGTGGAAGTCGCTGTTACCAATTAGTGTCCTTGGCAGAGGTGGGCACACTCCCACAGAAAGTATCATCTTCATGCATTTGAATTGGAGAAACTCACTGTAGCCAACTTGAGCTAAACTCTACAAGCAGAGGTGAAGGGACTGCTCCTCTTCCCACTTTCTTTCCTGTGCAAACATGATCTCATTACCTTCTCCCATAGATGCCTACCCACTCCCATGAATGAGTAAAATGACACTCAATATCTTCAGGGATTTTTAAGTCCACATTTTTTTCTTTTCATTTCTAGCATTGCATTAAAATTTATTGGAGAACCAAATAAGGCAGAAGAGTGGCCTGCTGAGCATAAGGGGGAGAGCGCCAGTCTGATAAAGTTTGACTTAGACTGAAAAACATAGCCAACTCAGATGATCAGTAGTCTGTGAAAAGAAACTTACTTCATGTTGTCAAACACTACTCCTCCAAAAGTGTGTATGTTTCATAATAAATTGCTTTTTAACAAGTTTTCCAGTAGTAAATGAAATTATATCTTAGCAGCTTCAGTCTCAAATGAAGTGCCCAGGCCAGAACATTGAGCTGACTAAGGGGACAGCATGGTGAGAACAAATTCAGATATTTCTCTAGCATGGAAGCCATCTGTCTGAGGCAGTATTGAATCCACAACGGCTCCATGTGTGTCTGGAGTGATGGTGGCATTGGAAATCTGTGGGATCTGGTATGGTTCTCACAAAACTCTTGTGACTGGAGGCCAGGAGGGCCCCATGACTGATGCAGTGAAGATGTTTCAAGTGTTCTTCAAAGATTTTATTAGAAGAATTGTAAAAAACTATACACTTCTAATATATGGTTAAGATCTTACATGTAGTAGTTACCACAGATGTCCTTCAAATTTGTTGTGGGCTTAAATTTTTTTTTAATGTTGGAGCTAAAGATTTTGCAACTGTAGCTTAGAGAAGATATCTATCACACAACCTGATCTGAAACAGCAGCCCTTGACAAGTTCATAAAGCAAATCAGATTTATGTTCCAGTCCCAAAGTCTCATTTCACTTTTCGCTCTAAATGAACGTGTTAATACATATCTCTGTGACAACTATATCACTTCTAAACTCCAATTATAAGATAGAAAGAACAGAGCAGCCACAGGACATTACCATGGGTACAGAGAGTAGACAGGGTTGCATTTGCTTCATTTTTTGTTTTTGTTTGGTTTGTAGGGATTTCTATTTTAATTCTTCTGACTGCAATACACCATCAACTTTATATCTATTCTTTTGTCTCATGGAACTTCTATGCAGCTGCCTTGGACAGGATGAGATGTGGGTTGCTACTATCATACCATTCTTTAAGGTCTTCAGGACTACAAGGTGTCTATTCAAAAGGTCTCCACAATCTGGACCAGAGCAAGCCAGGCAATAGCTTAAAAAGATAAACACGCAGCCGGTAGTTTAAAAGACAAAGCTGTTCCAGTCAATTAGGAATCCACCATTTCAACTTCCAGCTTTCTATATTAGCACCTATATGGCTGTGGTGGTTTGAAAGAAAATGGCCCCCAAAAGGAGTGGCACTGTTTAGGAGGTGTGGCCTTGTTAGAGAAAGTGTGTCACTGTGGAGGTAGGCTTTGAGGTCTCATATATGTTCAAGCCATGTCCAGTGAGACTGTTCACTTCCAGTTACCTTTGGATCAAGATGTAGAATTGTCCAGCACCATGTCTGCCTGCATGTTGCCATTCGCCCAGATGCCATGCTGCCTGCCATGATGACAATGGACTAAACTTCTGAGACTGTAAGTCACCACCTCAATTAAATGTTTTCCTTTATAAGAATTGCCATGGTCATGGTGTCTCTTCACAGCAATAGAAACCCTAAGTACGACAATGGCCATAGATAACTTGAATGAATAAACCAGTGAATGGGGCAACTTCTTTTAAACTCATTTTCAATCTCAGTGTTCACTATTACCAGTTATTGGTGGCTATGTATTTTCAGTTGTCCCTCCATATAACATTCAGAAGTTTATCCACATTGGGCTAGTCATCAGGGTGAAATTGAAGATGTGGGAGATGTTTGCTTCCTTCTGTAAAAGTGAAGTATAACTCCATGGTGCAGTTTTGTCCAAAACAACCTTGGCTTACAACTGTTGCCCTGGCATGAGTAACATTTCACTCACTCACTTGCAAAAGTGGTTCAGATGTATAAAAAAAAAATACAGAGAGGAAAATGATGGAGGCAGGGAGGGAAACAGCATACCTCATGTATACTCGATTAGGGGAAGGATGTATGAATTCTGAGAGTGAGGAGTATCTTCTTGCACCTCCATTTCTGAGTGAACCCAAAATGAAGATGGTGGACTTCAAACATTGTTCACCATGAACCAAACTTTTGCTCTGAAATGTCCTTACTTGGGGCCTAAAAATATAGATGGGACACGGTTGCTGGAACCCAAGGATCACAGGCTTTTTTCTAGGCCCTAACATCCTTTCATCAATGCTACATACAACGATGACACATGTCTTTCAGCATCTGCTAGGCAAAGTCTACCACCAGAACCCACTTGACCCACATATCTGGAAGTCAGGGAGTACCAGCAGAGTGTGCAAGACCCAATGCCAGTATCACCAATTGCCGATGCCTAAAGAGACCAGTGAAGAAGTCCTAGGAGACCAAACCCAGTTGGCATCTCTCAGCTTGGCGTTGGTTTATATTACATCACAGTGCAAAATGGTCACCAGATGAGATGATGACAGCCAATGGCAACTTCAGATCTGGCAGAGTCTTCCATTACCTACAACCCTAATGAACTGTGCACACATTGCCACAGGCCACAGATCCACCACAGAACATCTCTTCTGCCTGTGACTGAACAGGTAAAAATGCATACACCTCTCCCTGCCCTCATCAGGCACGAACATGCACTTTAGAGAAAGGAGCAGCAATGAAGACAGAAGGGAGGAAGGGAGGAAGAAGGAGAAGAGTCAGGGAGGAGAGAGCAGGAAGAGGAAATAAGGGGAGGATCCAGAAAAGATGGTACTCAGCTGTAATCCTGAAGAACTAGAACTCTGCTCTGCTCCTGCTGTGTGGTTGTGGGACCCTCAGTTGGTTTCACTGGCTGTCAGATTCCCTCATCAGTGGCTGAACATAGTTAAGTTTCATAAATCCCAAAGATTGAGTAGGAAGAAAGGATCATATACGCTGTATCAGCTGAAACAAATGTCCATGTTGTATGCTGCATAATTCTAGGCGTTTTCGTTTGCATTTATAGTGGTGATCCCTCCACACGCACAGTTGTACAGTACAAAATATGCACAAATCTACGTATTAGTGAGGGCCGTGAAATCCACACCTTCCTAAAACCCAAGAGGATCATGTCATACTCATTCCATACTAACTCTTAGAAACAATGTTTGTTTTAGTTTTTACTTTTCTTTCAAACTGATAGTGAAAAGTTGAGGCCTATGAGCCTGAGCCAAAGGAAGAAAGGAAGAACGGAAGAAATGAAGAAAAGAAGAAAGGGAAAAAGGAAGAGAGAGAGAGAGAGAGAGAGAGAGAGAGAGAGAGAGAGAGAGAGAGAGATCAAGCAAGAAACTGAAGCAATGAACTGAAAGAAAACAACCTAATTTACATACTTGGAGACTGCAGCCATTAGCTAACACATCTAGCTAACAGCTGTCTACGACAGTCTAGAAGAGTTTTAGACATAAGCATATGGGCTTGTGTCTGTCTCATACTGGAGTCCCCCCACTTACTCATGCAAATAATTTTTATCCCAATAAAGTGACTGCCAGATGTATGTTTTGTATTTCTGCCTTTCCTCCTGACACATTTTACCTTTTTGCCTTTAGCCTAAAGAACTCCAAAAGCACCTACATCCCTGAATCAAACCTTAACCCCACACCCAGCTTTATGAGCAGCTTTCCTGTCTATCTCAGCCACAAACACGGGGCCCAATGAAGACATGGGAAAAGATTTGAAGCCCATGAAAAGTAAAGATAGCCTTCAAAGAAAAAGATTATTAAATTACAGCAACCACACAGGTGCAGCCACCAGAAGCAGCAGGCTGGGAGGTTTTAGAAGGGTGATTCTTCACACCTATTTGCAAGACTATATTGTAATATAATAGCACCTTCTCCCGCCTGCTTTTCCCATCTCAGTGTGAAAGCTTGCAGCCCCATAAGACGACTCCCCACATACAATCAAAGCTATATTTGCTCTCAAAGAAAAAAATCTCAGTAACTGATTTTCCATTAGAAAGAACTAATAAATGAAAATTGTCTGCTGATCATTCTTGGCATACTCTCTGACTCTGTGCATGAATTTATATAATTATATAGCCTCTGGTTATTAACAAAAAATATATTTTACATGAAATCCTGTTATGCTTCATGCTGGTAGAAAATTGTGATTCTTCTTGAGATCTAACAAATATTTCAAAACACTGTATTTTAAATGTCTTTAATTTCATTCTACATAACTTCCTAATTTCATTGCAAAAGCCTTAATTCCATTTGATTTTATTTCAATATTTATATTAGATAGTCTTTGGCACTCTGGGATCAGGAAAAGATAGTCTGCTGTTAAAATTTAGATATAACTCTATATATTTACATACTAAGAAAAGTTTAAAGACCAGATTCAATAAAAACAAGATTAGATGACCAGCAAATGGATTCTCTGTGATCCATGATTGCATAAAGCAACATATAGGAACTAGAACAGGAGATTTTCATATTCAAAACATAATTGAGATTAAATTGGTTAATGTAAGATAGAAGAGAAAGTCGTGTGTGTGTGTGTGTGTGTGTGTGTGTGTGTGTGTGTGTGTGTGTACACATACACTAGCTTCGGGCCAGATCACAAAGTCATGAAGCAAGCACATTTGCCATATAACTATATCTCCTAGTACTTACTAATCTCATGTCGAAAGGGGTTGTGGATCAAAGGTATGCACAATACCATGAAGCAAATTTTGTCTACTCACATAACTGACTCAATTCTCAGTACAGATAAATAGTCAGGAATTAAAATATTAAGAGGGGAGTTGGAATTTTTACTGTGTCTACATGGCTTCAGCATCTATGGCTAGCCTTATACATCTACCCAGAGCCAAGTAAAATTTAACAAGGATTCAGAACATGAAGGCTCATAATAGGTCAAGTGGAGATGGATAAGAAGCATAGCTTGGAGAAATGGCCTATGGGAAAGGGAAGCTGAATTCACAGTCTTCAGGAGAATGAAAGTTATAGTAGTTCGTTGGCTGGGGTTGTTGGGACAACTACCCACAGCACATCCCATGAGCAGGAGTAACAGCAGACTGCCTGTCTTGGATGAGGGGTAGTTGAGTACCCTCTCTGTTTGTGAATGATTTGCCCAGAATAATTTTTTGTTTTGTTTTGTTTTGTTTTTGTTTTTGTTTTTCGAGACAGGGTTTCTCTGTGTAACTTTGGAGCCTTTCCTGGAACTCACTCTGTAGTCCAAGCTGGCCTCGAACTCACAGAGATCCACCTGCCTCTGCCTCCCGAGTGCTGGGATTAAAGGCGTGCGCCACCACCGCCACCCTAGAATGATTTTTTAAAAAAGAATTCTTCAGATCTCCATCTGTGTAGACCCCAAGTATTGATAGGCTTTTTAAAAACTGCCCATGTGATTGTAAGGTGCTTCCGGAGCTGACACACTACCACAGCCTAAGTTTTTCAAACTATGATCAAAAGTACTGGTGATCACACAGAAGGGTAGAGTAGTTTTCAAACAAAATAATTTTGCCCCAATTTCAAAGAGGAGCAGTGTGTTAATAACTGAAATATTTACTAACTTAAAACACAATAGATTTTCTCAACCTCTGTTTAACATTACAATTTGATTGTAAGAAAAACTAGTAAGGAATACTGTGAGAGACTGTGTTCCAGATGTATATTACTAATTTTTGATTGTTTCATTACTAATATGCTATGTGACAAAGAACTTCCTAGTGTCTAGGTTCTCAGCTACAGGAACAAGTTTAGGAACCACCTGTGTAGCACCACTAGGCACAGCCTGAAAGGATGAGCATCAAGAAAAAGATGCAACTGTGTAACAATGGGGAGAAGAACTGGCTGCATATGAAACATAAATAACAATGATCCAAAGCCAACCCTTATTACTCTCAAGAAAATTACTAACGACATATTAAAAGTACAGTGGCTGAGAAGATGGGTAGGTTAGCAAATTGTCTGCCACATAAGCATGAGAACCTGAATCCAGATCTCCGGCCCCCACATAAAAGGCAAATGCAACAGTGAACAGTTGGGACTCTGTAACTAGGAGTATGTAGCCAGTGGATCCCTGAAGCTCCTTGGCATGCCAGCCTAGCAGAATCAATGAGCTCCTGGTCAGTGAGAGACATTGTTTCAAAAAATGTGGAGAGGGATCAAAGGAGACACCTGACATCCATGTCTAGCATTAATATGAATATACACACATGTGCATGAACACTCAATTGTACATGTGTGAACATTCATGTGCATGTGTGCCTATGGGTGCATACACAAACATGCATGCATGTACAAGTTCAGGGGGCAATTGTTTGCTTATCCTTCTAAAGAGAATTTTCAATAAGATACTTCATAGTTTACTTAATTTATTAAGAACTCATTAAGGACTTCTCATTATGAGATAAGACTGGAAGAAAATAGGATTGTGTTAGGATAGCTTGACTGCTAAAATACTTGACTTATGCATGGAAGTATATATAGGACTCAATTTGCTTCTATCTTTACTATCTTGAAGTCAGTTACAGAATATACCGTTTCTATAAGCATAATACCAAAGCCACAGTTTCTTTTTCACTCTGATGGTGTGTGTAGCTGATGAAAAATGTCATTCTTACTGATAAAAATAATTCAGATGGAAAACGTGTACTAAGAGTAGTAGCTTCACAAAGGCCAGAAAGGATGTGACGAGGAACACATGGACCACACATGACAGTGAATCTTGCCGAAGTCTCCATTCTTTTACACCATGAGAGTGTCAACCTGCTTCTTGTGGTTATATGTACTAGGTGTCACTGATAAGAATGGAACTTTTTGTTCCAATGAATGGCAGTCAAGGGATCATTCTCCTTCTCTCCTTTGAGGGAATGAAAAAAATTAGAGGCCTGCTTTACCGAACTTTCAAATGGGACATTTGGTTGTCTTAGTGCTCAATGTTCTGTATTGAATAAGAGAGTGCCTTTCAGTAGTAAACAGCTTTTGCCCATCAAGTGATAATTACCAATGCCTGCTTTCCAGAGATATGAAGGCCTTTTTAACTTCCAGATACATACAGAATCTTTGAGAAAAGTAATATTGTAATATTTTCTGTCACTTCTCCATGTCTTTTTAATGTCTAGGTGCTTTTGTTTTGTTTCTTAGTTTTTAATTCAATTTTAATTGAAATTACATTTGCAATTTTAATACAATAACTGGCTGCAGAGGTAGTTCAACTGTGGAGTATATATCTAGTATACATGAAGCCCTAGGCTCAGTACCTAGAAACTGCCCCCTCCCACAGATAGACAGATAGATAGACAGGCAGACAGACAGACAGACAGATAGATAGAGATCAATGGATGAGATGATAGATAGATTGATAAACAGATTGATTGATTTATTATTGATAGGTGATTATTAGATGATAGATGATAAACACATTAACAGAGAGAGAAAAATCAAAGAACATTGGTGGCCAGGCTATTTCAGTCACATAGTTCAAATTACATGCTAACTACTCTCTCACAAATGTATATGATTCTATACAGACCAACTTCATAAAAGCATGTTTCCTATTGTTGAAGTGTAAAATTTGATGAACTACCATGAAATTATTCACTAAATAATCATTTTAAAGTTCATGTTAGAAAACAAATGTTAAAGAAATTAACAGTTTCTCATTAATACATGGGTTCCCTGTGACCACTCACTCCAAACTTCCCTTAGTTCCAAGGAAATAACCTTTCTAGGTTTCCTTCTGAACTTCCCTGAAGTCTGATGGCACCAGGCCATCCTCCAGACTAGCTTCTGGTCTCAGCTAGTCCCCAGTGGCAATCAAGTGTAAACTCCTCACCTGGACCACTCTCTTAAAAAGACTTGCTTATTACCTTTCCTCTGATGCTGAATTTGCTAATTTGAGTTTCAAGTTATGAGAATTGTCTCTGAAAGGAATGGTAGACCAGACCCCAAGGATCATAGCTTCCCCGTCCAGAAAGACACACAGGATCACTGGGAGACATAGCTATTCTCTGTTGTATTTTCAAGAAGTCCAAACGGTCCTTTACCTGAACCTGTGACATTCTTCCCTGTTCTCAAAAGCCTCAGCACCATTTCCAGAGCTATTTGCTCTAAGACCCCAAATCTCTAAAGATACAAACTTATTGAACATTATTAGAGGCATTGGACCAAAATCCCAGGTTGCTTTCACTGCCGTTTCTGTTTTTGGTTTTTTGTTTTTGTTTTTGTTTTTTTGAGACAGGGTTTTTTGTTGTTGTTGTTGTTGTTTGGTTTTTTTTTTGTTTGTTTTTGGGGGGTTTTTTTGGTTTTTTGGTTTTTTTTTTTTTGTTTTTTTTTTTGGTTTTTCGAGACAGGGTTTCTCTATGTAGTTTTGGCACCTGTCCTGGATCTCACTCTGTAGTCCAGGCTGGCCTCGGACTCACAGAGATCCGCCTGGCTCTGCCTCTCGAGTTCTGGGATTAAAGGTATGTGCCACCACCACCCAGCTTCACTGCCATTTCTATGGAAATCAGAAACAGGAATACAAAAAGGCAAGATGTCCAAACACACAAACTAAAGTTAAACTCCATTCAGAGAGATGGTTAAGCAGATAAAAGGACCTGCTGCACAAACCCAATGACCTGAGTTTGATTCCAGGATTTTGGAATGAAAAGAGAATCTTGAAAGTCACCCTCTGACATCTGCACTGCCATGGTACAGACTGCCTGCATACATACGCACATGCACACATGCGCACACATGTGCACACACATACATAATAAATAAGTTTCTCATTCAATATTGTAAGTATGGGGATACATGTAGTTGTGAGCTATTGGAGACCCATGGTCAAGACAAATGTTCTTTTCTGGCCTCCCAACTCCCTATTAGATACTATTCCTCTCACATACCTCTCACTGATCCACATGCATATGGCTTAAGTTATGTGGCTGATTTTATTTAGCAGATTTTAATAGTTCATTCCTCTCCTAAATGTTGAATCTTACTGTTTTTAGCAGGATACCAAGGGTGGTGTCTGAAAGCCATGCATTCTTTTAGAATGCTTGAATATTTAACCATCCATTTGGCTAGTGAAAAATCTCCTCAGCTCAACATGGCGGTGGCACATGCTTATAGTCCCCACTCTGTAGGTGGAAGCAAGTCTGTAGTGCCACATCCTGAGTTCCAGAGCAGCCTGGACTACAAAGTGAGAGCCCTTAGTGGTCAGATGTGGTAATCCATGTCTTTAACGTCAGCACTTGGGAGGCAGAAGCAGATTTCTGTGACTTCCAGACCAGTCTAACCTACATAATGAGTTCCAGGCCAACCAGAGCTATATGGTAAGATTCTGTCTCAACAACTACAAGCAAACTAACAGTAAAGAGTGTCTTAAACCAACATAAGGTTGAAAAATTGAAACACTGGCATGAATAACTAATTTTATATCATTAGATTTTGTAGTATATCAGATACCCTTGCTTATCTTGAAGCATGTTTTAAATTGCCATTTCTGGGCTGAGGATTATCAGGCACTTGCCCAGCACACAGGAGGTTCTGAGTTCAATCTTTAGTACTGCAAAAAAAAATGAAATGAAATAAATTAAGTTGCGATTTCTAAATATGATGGTAATGACAACCGAAGAGCTGAGCTCTCCTTTTTTTGTTTGTTTGTTTGTTTGTTTTTCGAGACAGGGTTTCTCTGTGTAGCTTTGTGCCTTTCCTGGAACTCACTTGGTAGCCCAGGCTGGCCTCGAACTCATAGAGATCCGCCTGGCTCTGCCTCCCGAGTGCTGGGATTAAAGGCGTGCGCCACCACCGCCCGGCTGAGCTCTCCTTTTTAAACACATAAAGTGCCTTGAATTGTTTCATCCTCAGCTAGAGTACCCACTAAACAATACTGGGTAAGAGTTACCTTGTGTCAGCTTTGCCTGCAGCAGAGTTGAGGAAACTACATTCCTAGGCAATAAATACAGTTTTAACCACTCATGAAAGAAAGGTTAATTTCTTTCACGTGACAATTTTGGTCCAAATATGAAGAAAAAGATGAGAGAGATTGCAAGCACAAACAGGACAGAGAGGTATGTTCCACCCGCCTTCAGAGCATCTAAAACAGGAGGGGATGGCTCCTGGTACCTCTCAAACAATGACAGAGTTTTTCTAAGAGTGCTAGTGATCTCAGGTCCCCCTCAGCAGTTCTGATTGCTTTCTTCTAGATAAACACGGCAGGTCCGATTGCAAAATGAGCAGAGCAAGAGGAAGCCCACATAAATCATAAGTTACGATCAGCCCAAATGGCCACCATATAAAAGAGGGCTGTCTTAATACTCAGCCCCAGCCATCATATTTGCATAAATTCCATGAAAGCATGAGTTGTGACTGACAAGCGAAAAGCACAAGGCAGGCATAGAGAAAACAGTAGCTGTAGTTTGGCAGATTACCCTAGATCCATCCCACACTTTCTGCCAGAAATGAATAAGCTCTAAAGGAAGGGTCCTTGAAATCATCAGCTCAAACGGCACCCAGAAAACAGTTTGCCTGTGAAAGACCAGCATTGCTTCAACAACATTGCGGCACGTTGCCAAATTGTCAATCAGACCTGGCCTGGTCCCCACTTGCCAATTTGTCAGTTTCCTACTGGAAAGTCTCCTGCTGTCTACACAGGACTTTGTTGGTGAGTCTTAACATACATCTACTGTGGCCAAAGGGCCCAACAATGATCCAGGAGTGAAGACCCAACCACTTCCATGGCATTTCCAACTCAAATCTACATAATAAGAGGTTCTCAACACAATTCAAATCCTTTGAAGATGGCAAGTTGAAGAGTTTTCTCCTGTCCTTTGAAGACTCACTTAAAGGAAAAAGATATCCTTGGCTTGTGTTTTATTTTCCTGTACTAAAACCAAAGTAAACTGTTATTTTAGCAATGATATCCCAGTCAAACTGACTTAGAACAGTTTCTGTTAGGAGCTCTCTGAATCACTGTTTTCAAAGAGCTGCACTCTGGATCACTGCACACCTGTGGTGTCTGCTCTAGGGGATGCTTGGGGACTTCCAGGTAAGGACACAGCACCCTCCTACCCCTGGTTCTGCAGGAGGAACACAGACATCACAAGAGCTGGAGTGAGCGGCAGGCTGCAGACCTCTGGCCCGGCACACTTACTCCAGGCCACTGTCAACAAACGGTTCTCCCTCTGTGAACAGTTGGGAGGAAGCAAGCCAGCTTCCTTCGTTCGTGCTCTGGTTGTTATGGTGTTCAGCCAAAGGTGCGCTTGCCCTCAGCTATGCTTACGTAATCTCAATTTTATATACAAATTCCAGTTGAGAAGAAAGGCTCAAAGGTAACCGCCATAGCCTGAACATTTGAAATGGATTTGCCATTCTTTGGTTTCAGAGAATATGGAATCTCTGGAAGGAGGAATTTTTTTGTCAGCTGCTTCAAAAATTACTAAGATCTGTGGGAATTTCCTGGTTTGTTGGTGTGTACCTGATAACATATGACTTAAGTTTTCACCTTACACACACACACACACACACACACACACACACACAGAGGGGAGGTACGAAGACTGTGTATCTTAGTCCATGTTCAACACGATTAGTCTTCAACATTATGGGTGACTGGTTAAACACTCACTTCCTGACCATGGTTTTCTTCATCAAATACCTAACACCTCTGATTTTGATGAATGATTTTATTTCTTCTAAATTTTAGAAGTGCATAACTAGAATTCCAAGATGAACGAGTCAAATGGCTAGCTCAGTGTGTGAGGCTCTTTACTAACCAAGGCTCTAATTATTTTTTATATCCTCCCCCAAAATCAGTTTCTTGCTTATAGATCTAAGGTCCATCTATATAACTATTTAATTAAATTTTATAAGCTATGTATCAAGGTTGGGGAGATAGCTCAGTCCATAACATGCTTGTCATACAAGCAGTGAGGACTCAGTCCAGTCTCCAGGACCCAAATGAAAAGCCAGGTGGTGTGCACTTGCAATCTGGGGAGACAGAGACACAAAGATCAGCATAGCTTAATTTGGAAATATGAGGCCAATAAGAGACATTGTCTCAAAAAAACCAAGGTAGACAGTGCCTGAGGAAGAATGACACCCAAGTTGCCCTCTGGCTTCTATAGACACATGCGCGCGCACACACATACACACCCACACACCCACACCCACCCACCCACACACACACACACACACACACACACACACACACACCACATACATGTATTCACATAGGCATACATATATATGTATATACCCACACCACATATATACACAATACACACACACATATATACATACACACACAAATCTACATCTCAAACAAGAAATCTAACCACTTTCCAGGGGTTTATTTTATTTTTAACTTATAACCCCTGATTTAATATTGTTAAACATCCCAGAAATTTGTGTAAATATACTGTCAGGCAGATTTGCTTCCTCAATTTCTATGTAATTGTTTTCTCCATTACGTACACATTTCACACTTACTTAGCACTTTTGAAACAAAGCTTTCATAATGCTGCTTTTGACCTTTTAAAGCACAGGCATAAGCACAGGCATTGCCATGATGCACCTAGAGAAAGCGCTGGATGTGTTCTAAAACACTTAGAAGTCACCACTGCTGCCGTCATGGCTTGTCATATGCGCTGTCTTGATACTAGTTTTAAATATAATGGATAAGTTTGCCAATGACAGGAAAAGAATAGAGTTATATACATAAAAGCTCTTAAAACTAAACTTTCTTTCAAATGACTAGGAAAGGCGCAATGATGTAGAGAATGCTTTGTACACATCTCCCAGTGATTTAAAACCTGCTGATGCCTCAAAGAAATATTTAGAGCAATATTGTGCTTGGAGGGGGTTTTATTTTATTTTTCATTTCACACTGCATCCATCTGGAACAAATCTCCCTGGGTGTGTTACATCTTGAAAACACTATGAAAAACATTCATTGGACCTGACCCCCAGATCACATAACCCTGGCCGCCCAGCATATCCTGACCCGGATCAAGGAGGGCCACTGCTGAGGTGATGGGAGTTGTTTCAGGTGTGGCTTCTGGCACTGAAGGTCCAGGAAGGAAGAATATCTGAATGAGCTAGCCATCCCTCTGGCCTTCCCGGGTACCTAAGCAGTGTGCCGAGCCAGGAGGTGGCTGTTCGCCTCAAAAGAAACTGGTGCTGTTGGTGTCTCTTAGCAGATAACCTCACAATGTTCAAAAGAGTTTAAAGAGGTGAGAGAAATTCCAGGCACACTATTAGTAAGCAAACAAATACAAAACTTATTTTAGTTTTTCTTCCTAAAGTTAACCTTCATTGGATCCCTAAAGTTTTATCACCAAATCCTTTTTTAGATAAAAAATAAGTATAATTGAAATCACTCATAATCCCTCAGCATCACCATCCAGAAGCTATCCAGACTGTTTTCCTTTGGCTATTAAGTGTATCTGTTCTTAAATGGAATTGCACTATATATCAATTTTAAACATTGAGCCAAGGCTTAACCATGTGGATAGAAGGGTACTGAGGATCCCCGGTCTCACCTTTGCTCACGGGTGCTGATCAAATGCTTTCTTGGGTCTGCTGTGGGCGAGACAGACTAATTTGCACAGCTTCGGTGCCACCTCCTAGAGCCTCACAGTACTTAACACCACCTCAGTTGTGCCAGTTTCCCCCAAGTGTTCCTCCTCCTTAAACTGTCCAGGTTTCTCATGCTGTTAAAACAAGGCCGACACTAGCATATACAAGAGTTCTGTGTGAGGAATACACACACACACACACACACACACACACACACACACACACACACACCTTCAGGCCTATTCCTTTGGGGCAAACACAAACAGGACATCCTGAACTCTAAATCCCTTGACTCATGGCCATGGCTACTAGGTTCTTCTTCTCCCTGGCTACCTGCAGAACTTCACACAGGACTATGGAAGCCATTGTCCTTGTCCATCTTCTGTCTTCTTCCACAGCTCTTTATGCAGCCTGCCTCCTATGGCCAACTTAGAAAGGGGAGTTCTTATATCTAGGAGAAGCTAAGAGTGCTAGCTGATGTGAAGGAAATCCAGTCCCCCTTTCAATATAAACTGCAAGCATGTGGCTTAGGAGAGGTAAGCCTGAGAAGAGGTATGAATTGGATTTCCTCCTTTATTCAAACCTTAAGCCACTTATAGGTACTAGACCAAAAAAAAAAAAAAAAAAAAAGTTCCAGGCACAGACAACAGATTGGCAGCAGTACTAATCTTTGGAAATATTTCAAGTTGCTATTTTTAAACACGCCTTCCTTCTTAAGGTAGAAATCCTTGAGTTTGGGGCTGTTAGCTAGGTGCTATTTTAAATTCATAACTGATAGGTTTTTTAATCCACTATCCCCTCCTGATTGTATAACCTATTTGAAAACACAGTCCAGAACCAAAAGTACTTTGAGAATTTTCATCAAGCCCAATATTCCTGTTGTTTGTAAATACACAAATATGTAGATTCCCTTTATGGATAAAAGTTCTAATGAATTTCAAAGGAGAATCTTTATAATGTGTTTTCTTGGTATATATGGCTTATTGAGTACTTTAAATGAATCTCTGTAAAATTCCATCAACACCCACTACAATAAATAAGTTTTAAATAGTTATCATTAAAATTAAGACAAAGATGTAAAAAGTCCTCTACAGAGTCCCTTTCTCCATTCCAGAGTACTCTGTTTTGAAGAAGTAAGTCTGCCCCATTTGGAGAAACAGAGAACGAATATTTTCAATACTCAAAACACATTACACTAAAGTAACCTTGGAGTATCTATATAATATAAAATGAACTTTTAAATAGCAACAAGAGGATAGCTAAAAGAATTATGGTTTATCTATTTAATATAATATTATGCAGTCACTAGCAATAGCCAACATTGCTTAAAAATAGATAATGTTTTACACAATCTAATGCACAATACAATTTGTACATGTTATTGCAAATTTATACTAACAAATACTACATGGCATTACTATAGTTATGCCTGTTGGGGAGGAATGCTTTAATCATTTCCTGAACTTTCCCATATAGTCATATGTATCTACCATCTACATGTTTCATGTAGGTATTTTTTCAAAAGTACATGTGTTTTGCTTTGAACTTCAAAGCAATTACTTTGATAAAGAAGTTTTTAAGTCAGATGTTTAGTGAAATTAATTTACAAATATTAGTGGATTTACTTTAGAAATTTATTTCTTGAGAGAGAAAGAAAAATTAACACCAAAATAATAAGATTGGGGGCATTTTATATTGAAGGCAGAAAATGGATAATTAGGATCTTTCCAATAAACAAACCACATGTCCATCACCAAGTAAAAATGTTTGTAAATTAATCTTCAAATTCTGTGAGAAGAGAACAAATAAAAAACTTTTGTAGTGACCAACTATAGGCCATCCTGAAAGTTTTATTTCCAGAAATCCTACACATGAAGTTTTAAAATTAGTTGGGGTTTTTTGTGATTAATACTATTTCCAGAACTGAGCAGCACTTTGTGTGGGTTCCCTGTGATAAATGAACTGTTGCATAATACAGGAAAAAAAGCATTCTTTCCTTTTCAGCTGTGCATGTTACCTTCTATCTGCGAACCAATGAATATAAAACCTCAGTAATTTGAGATGATCATCTTGAGACTGAGCCTCATATTTGAACCAACAACTTATATGAAATTTGGTAAGCAATCTGGTTTGAACATGAAATAAAAACCTACCTTTTGGGGAACCTGTCCTCAAACCTACCTTTTTACAGAACAACACTCCAAGAAAATCAAAATCATGTCAGTAGGAAAAAAATGCATCAAGAAGAACAGGATTTAGTGGAAGGAAAGATTAACACCATGATGAACTGTAATTTAGAATTATTCTCATGTCATTATGAGTGTTTGATGTTTAACCTTTATACATTTTTAATTCAAGAGCCTCGGCCACACTCAATTTATCTTTCTTTTTAAGCCCCTTAAACATTGTCAAAGTAAAGTTCAAACTTGACCAATAACTAGTATTAAACAATTCTCAAGGACATTTGTAAATTAAAGCAAAGTAGGTTTAAAAAGTGCAGTTATGAAATAAAGTAGCCAAAAGCAATAAAGTTTGGATAACAGAAACAAATTCTTTGAATAACCAAATATAATTCATTCTATGTACAAATATCATGAATAATAACAAAATGAATTCTAGGTCATATTTGCTTGCTTAGTTTAAGTCATATAGCATTTTGAAAATTGCTAAATCTAAGCAGAGAAAAATCGATCAGGAGGTCACTTAAAGCATGCCAAATAAAACATAAAGTGCAAACCATATACAACCATTCTAGTGATCAGTTCAGATCAAAATAAAAAAGAAATTTTAACTCTGTCTATGTTAAGTTTTAATTTTAACTATGTCTAAGTTAAGAAGTTTTAGTATTCAAATATTATAATCCAATTTCTCTATTACACTCCATGATAAGTGACTTCACATTCTTTTGTAAGTAAAAAAAAAAGAGAAAATTAGTAACTCATTATTAATGCACTAATAGAAATAATAAATGCACACTTTTGTTTGCCCCAATCAACTGGAGTCTAAGCTCTCTATCACAATGTACATTAAATATGTCAGTTACTTCACATCTATATTTTAGAGACATTTTCAAACTTTGGAGCTAAGATTAAGCTTAATTTCTTTCCAGGTACTAAGATTATTAAATATTTCAGAATATATCTTTCTTCTCCAAGAAAGTGACAGTTTATAAACAATTGCCCCAATTACCATATTACTCTATTTAATAAATGCTTTTTAAGTATACACCTTTCTCATCACTAAAATACATCCTCAGGGCTCACTATACTGACATCTCCCCAGGGTGATCAGCAAGCAAGCCACTTAATGAGCTTTACAGGGAACTCTCACAATTCAGTCTAGTTTAATAGACATAATCCTCCTTTTCAACTTCCTTCTAAAGTTTGCTAACAGATCTCCACCAAGGATCAAGCCAGGAAGAACACTTTGGCATCCTGAATTGGAAACGCTCCTTTGATCTCCTACACAACTTAACAGCTGCATTTCTGTACACTTAAGAGAAACGTGAAACTCACCAGATTTGATTGTTTGTTTTTCATTTGGGCAGTCTTCAAACAGATGAGCCTCAATGACTCCAGCTGTCTCCTCACTCCATTCTGCCAAAACCCGGAAGGTGCGACAGGTGCAGAGAGAGCAGAAACAGCCAGCCGTGCTGTCCAGGAGGACTGGGAGAGGATGGCCAGCTCAGGGCAGTGCAGAGCAGGGAGGGAGCCTGCTACAGGTTGCCGTGATTGGCTTCAGCAGCTGCTTCCTAGCTTTGCCTCCAGTAGGTGGTAAGTTTGCAGATGACAGCTAACTCTGTGCTCCTCTGGCTGAGGAGGGAGCCCCAGTGCCCCTATGTCAACTGAAAGGGAGGGGGGAAATACGATTTGTAATGAATCTTTCATCTGGTCACATCAACTACCATGTAAAGCAAAGGAAGCCATATCTTTGTGTCCTTCGTTTTTCCTTGGTTTCCTTACTGGATGGTAATTACCAACTTCACCCTACACTGTCTGCGAAGCGCATTGATTATTAATACTTGCATGAAACATTTCCTGACCCAGGTCCTATTTATAGCCGAAGTCTCCTTTGTTTACAGCGCCCTTGTGGGATCAGGAGGGAAGCTACCATTTACCCTGCGCAGCATGGGGCTTGCCTCTCCAAGGCTCATTACTCGCACTAAATATGAAATAACGTGTTCCCAATGGTAACCAAGCAAGTGGTGGCTCGATTGTCCTTCCCTTCCTTGTTCGCCCACGATTGGGCAGGGCAGTTAAGGTGAAGCAGGTGTAGAGCCTCTCCTGGTGGTGATGAGCAGGTTCTTCCTCTGAGGTGGCATCCTCACCTGGGGAATGTGCTGGCCCTCCCTCGAGATGCCCAGGTTTGCTGTTTTCTCCACACCAGGTAGAGCTCTAGAAATAGTCAGGAGTCCAGGCAACCCATCTTTCACCTTCCCAAAAGTGTTCAAGAATGTAAAATGCCCATTTTTTTTTATGACTTTAGTCATGTCTTTCTTTTCTGTTTTACGATGAGATTGCCATTGGGTAATGAAAATCTGGAGAAAAATTTTCGCAAGCACTTCCCTTAACTGGTTCTTCACTCTGAAACTGAGAATGCAGATTTTACCAACTTTTAAAACGTTTGGAGGATTATGCAATAGTGACAAAAATTAATGAATTAATTAATTCGATGTCTGACCACTTAAAAGAACATGGTACTAATATACAATATATTTGATGTGGCTCAAAGTCCCATAGCACTTGGTGTACACATTCACCAGTAAGGGCCTGCAGTAAAACCTTAAAGAGGCTCTCACTTCCCATTTCAAGTCACTGAAACCCCAAAAGTTTTGTGACTTATTTGATGCACCAGAGTAAGTTCACTGGTACACAGGGAAGCCCCCAGGTTCCTAGTGTCTAGAACTGTGTTCTTTCGACAACGCCTTTCTACTGTATATTTTTGTTGTTGTTGTTGTTGCATAACTCATCCTCACAAGCCCAATGTCTTAAAACAACATGCATTTGCTCCTCTCTCCCACTTCTAGGAGTCAGGGTCCCATTATGGCCACTGCTCAGAGCCTCACCCGATTACCACCCCTTTGTGGAGCTCAGAATGTTTTCACAAACCCATATGACTACTGGCAGGATTTCACTCTTGGAATTGTGGAACTGAGGTCACTGGTTTTCTTGTTTATTGTCAGTCAGCGACCACTCTCAGATAGTAGGGCCACCCACAGTTTCTTACCATGTGATCTTGTCATACCATAGAGGCTTGCTCTTTCACACAGGCAGAACAATCTACTCACACTGCTAAAAGAGTGTTATCTAACATACTTAACTCCTCTGTCTATCATCACATCATCTTGGCCAGTCTAAAAAGTTTTGGGGTGTGTGTGTGTGTGTGTGTGTGTGTGTGTGTGCTTTGCCAGCATTCAGGGGGATAAGATTGTCCAACACCAGGAATAATTGTACCGTAAGCACAACATTAGAACTGAAAGTGTGGGTTGTAACATCCCACCCCTTCTCGACGGCAAGTGCTAAATGGTGAACTGTATCGCTCGCTTCTGTTTAGCCTTGTTTCTCTTCCTTTTATTAACCTGAAGCTATGGCTCATTTTTATTAGTGTTGCTCCACTTATTTCTTCATCCCTCAGAACAAGAAAACTTTAGCTACAGTCTAGCCTAGGTCCAAGGCCATCTTGCCTAAAACACAAGGCAGTTCCCAAAACCAACTCCTCTTTTGATGCCACACAAGAGAAGTACCCAGATGCCTTCCAAAATGGATAGCCCTGGGTTTTGACCATGGTTCAGCTGTTCACCAACTATGTGATATTGGATGAACTGATTGAAGTTTCTTCACCTATCAGATGTAGATGCAGAGCCTCTCATTAGACACACACTCACAGGGCCTCGGGCAGCATTGCATAAAGCCTTTTCCATCAGGAAAGCATTTAGTTTTAGTACATGAGATTTATTGACATGATTTTTAACTTCAATAAATGGAAGGCTATAAATAATATTCACACTGGTTTTGTTTGTTTGTTTGTTTGTTTTTGCCAGTGTTAATCTCTTTGAGCCCTAACTCTGTCAGATCTGTGTTCCGGTAAAATTGGAGGTCTTTAATTGATCAAACATTTGGCAGTTCACCTGCACCTCTCTTTCTTCCTTCGTGGTCTTTCTATATGACCTTAGGATGCTTGTAGGCCAGGTCTAAGCTGTGGGTTGTAGATGAACAATCTTATTAAATAAGAAACACAGAGCTAATTGCAGAGTTAAAAGCCCAAGAGATCAGAGCAGTAGCTGAGAGCTGAGCTTACCCTTCTCTGCCGCTGCTTTCAGAAAGAGAACTACTTCCTGTGTGTCTGTCCTTTTTATTGACTTTCTGTTCTGCCTTCTCATTGGTTGTAAACCCAACCACATGACCTCCTCATCACTGCCTGTCTGTACAGATCTCCAGGTCTTCTATGGTTGGTATTGAGATTAAAGGCATGTGTTTCCACGCTGGTGGTGTCCTTGAACACACAGAGATTCTGCCTGTCATGTGATCAGGATTAAGGGCTGTGCTACCACTGCCAGACTTCTGCTATGGCTTGCTATCAGCTCTGATCCCCAGGCAACTTTATTTATTAACATACAAATAAAATCACATTTCAGTACAAATAAAATATCACCATATTGGGTTATAATCATTGTTTTGTATGGCAAGATAACACATGAAGCATTTTCAAATTACAAATTCAAATTCTTTGAATATAACAATTATTATTACAAAACTAGGAGAATATGGTTTAAATCAAATGTTCTTCCTTGCCTGCACTGACCTACCTCCCTTCTTTTTTTTTTAATTTTATGTTATTTTTTATTGAAAATAGTCTTTTCAAACAATATGTTCTAATATGGTTTCCTCTCTCCCTACTCCTTCCAGTTCTCCCTTACCTCCCCTCCCATCTAGATCCACACCCTTTCTGCCCCTCACTAGAAAACAAACAGCCAGCTAAGAAATAATAACAAAGCAAAATAAGATAAATCAAAACAAACAATTTGGAATATGACAAAACAACCAAACAAGGAAAAGAGCCAAAGAAAAAGCACAAGAAATGCAGACAGATGCAGAGACACACAGGTTCACACACAGAGGAATCCCACAAAAAAAATCAGAAGCTATAGTACACATGCAATGGACTTGGGGAAAAAATACTCTGAGCTAACGTTACAAAACAAAGAACCTCCAAGGATGCTGCTGACTTCATTTTCTGTTGGCCATCTACTCCTGGGCATGGGGCCTGCCCTTAAGAGAGATTTCTTTCCCCAGTGAGACTCCCTTGAAGAAAACTAATATTTCATTTGCAAGTGGCTATAAATTAGAGCTATCTTCTAGGTTAGGGATGGGGGTATGTATCTGTACCAGGCTTTTTCTTTTGGGCCACCAACCTGCTCCCAAATCATGACACAGAGATGACTTATTTGTTTTGGATGCTTGGCCTTAGCTTAGCTCCTTTCTGGCCAGCTCTTTTAACTTAAATTAACCTGTTTCTCTTTATCTACCTTTTGCCTTAGGGCTTTTTACTTTTCTTTCCTTCTGTATATTTTATTTTCACTGCTTCTCATGTCTGGCTTGCTGGTCTCTGTCTGGCTTCTCACCCCGGGGCATGTCCCTTGTTCTCTTCTCCTTCTTCTTTCTTCTCTCTTGAGCCTAGATTTCTCCTCCTAGTTATTCTCTCTGCCTGTAGCCCTACCTATGCCTCTCCTGCCTCGCAATTGGCCATTCAGCTCTTTATTAGACCAATTGGATGCCTTAGGCAGGCAAGGAGAAACAAATGCAACACATCTTATATAATTAAACAAATTTAGCATAAACAAAAGTAATATTCTGCAGCATAAACAAATTTAGCACATCTTTGACAAGTTAAAATAATATTCCACAGCATGTGTCCACTTCTCTCAGCTGAAGATCCACCTCCCTTCTTGAACTTTCTCTCTTTCTACCTCCATAGCCGAGCCACAGCCTCAAGGCTAATTCCCTGAACAAGAAGAGTACAGAAACTCCCCCATAATCAAGAAGAAAGAGAAGAAGAAGAAGAAGAAGAAGAAGAAGAAGAAGAAGAAGAAGAAGAAGAAGAAGAAGAAGAAGAAGAAGGTGAAGAAGAAGAAGAAGAAGAGGAGGAGGAGGAGGAGGAGGAGGAGGAGGAGGAGGAGGAAGTAGCTGTAGTCAGTGTTTAGCTTTGAGATGCAGATAAATGTTTGTTTTGTTTTTTTTTTTTTTTTTGGTTTTTCGAAACAGGGTTTCTCTGTGTAGCTTTGCGCCTCTCCTGGAACTCACTTGGTAGCCCAGGCTGGCCTCGAACTCACAGAGATCCGCCTGGCTCTGCCTCCCGAGTGCTGGGATTAAAGGCGTGCGCCACCACCGCCCGGCTGATAAATGTTTTTATATATCCAAGGAAAAATATCCTTCAAAGCCAAAATTCTCTCAGTTATCCAGAGGAAAGCCCAAAGGTAAATGGAAACTGAGCAACAAGAGTCCATAAATGATGTCCTAGAGCAGAGAAGCATCAGAGGATGCATCAAGAGAGTTAGTATGCCATTTGTGCCACCAAATCAGGTTCCAGGTCCCATTTCTCAGGACCTTGGCTATGAGGCCTCTTGATGGAATAACTGAGTCAGCTGGACCTAGCTTTCTCTCAAGTGTCCTGGAAAGAGTCTAAGATGCTCAGGGCAATTCAAGCTGTCTGTGAAGGAGCAGGGTACTGATATGATAAAGACAGCACTGGTGCATGGACCTTCAGAACCTCAGAGGTGTACTCAGGGATGGTGCTGAGACAGCAGCTAAGGCTATTTCCTGAAAGCCAAGAAAACATGTGAACCTCCAAGACCAGGTTTGAGATAACAGGCATGTACAGTGTAAGACTCTTCAGATCAGTGGCATGGCAGGACCTTTTTATACCAGGAGCACCAACTGACACCAAGTAACCAGGCAGGTGCCAACTGAAGAGCCCCCGTGGCTGGCTAGGGAAGAAAAGTGGGACCCAAGTGTCTAAAGACAGCCACATAAGCACAGCTCCCCTCCTTGTAGCAACAGAAACGTCAACCACACCACCATTGTCTGTCCTCTCCATTAAAAAGAAGCATTCTATTTTCTTCCAAAGAGATTGTGAACATGGAAGATCAGGTAGACACTTCTCACTGTCCTACTGGAAAAGACAAATAATGCATAATCATTATTAAGTAAAATATGAAGTTTACTTAAGCATATATGAGATATGATATGAATATATGGATTGTATTAAATGGGGTTTCCTATTAAGGGACCATTTCTTGTTGTGGTATCTTTAGGGAATATATCAAAAATTGACCACATCACCAGTAGAAGCATCTGCTTTATGCTACTGAAGTAAGACTTGTGCTTTTCCTTCTTAGTCTGATTCCTAAACAGATGATTACCTTTTAAATACCTATTGATGTAGTGTGTGTGTGTGTGTGTGTGTGTGTGTGTGTGTGTGTGTGTGTGTGTGTGCATACCTATAAGTCAAGTTCTTGAGTAGGTCCTGGACCTCCAGTGGTTGTGTGAAAGCAATTCTTCCATCCTTGGTGGTTTTACAATAGAGGAAGAAAGTTACTGGAGTGTTTTGTGACTCAGTGCAGTGTGTTTAATAATGGGAGTTTAGTTTATAGTGTGTAGAGGGCCACCAAAGAAGTTTTAGGGACACTGGAAACTTTCATGAAGTAAATGAGCCTTCAGCCAAGCTCTGGAGGGAAAATTCACCCCTTGGTAAAAGAGGGAGTTGACTCTGGCAATGAAGACAGTAAGTGCAGTGACTGAAGCTGTCCATAAATGTGCAATCTGTAAGGACCCAGGAGCTACTCAGTTTGGCTGTGATGAAGATGTCTACTCTAGATTTTCCTGCCTTTCGAACAACAGCCTTGAGATGACTCACTAAACGCTGAAAGTGCCATTCTCCGGGATCCGAAAATGTTACCTTGACTTTCTTAGGAAAGACTTCTACTCTTTGTGTACTGTCCCAATGCACAATTCTCATGTCTTGACCAGCCTTGCACTCTGCAATGCTTGGTTAAAAATGGGATGACAATAAGCAGGAAATCATCCACCAAGACATTCAAGAATTAACATCCCCAGGCACAATCTATAAATATGTTTGTGAGTAATGATATAAATGGTGCCTAACTTCACATTTTATTAGTTTAATGACTTGGTAATTTTTTCTATCTCCTATAGATAAAGATAGATATAGATACATATCTAAAGTAGTTAGGTCACAGCAAGTGCAAGACATCAAGAAGGACTACAGCACAGCCTAATGTTGAACCTGTGGACTACGGCAATCTGAGTTTCACATGGTTTCAAACAGATACCAAAAATTACTGCTCCTCCAAATTTTCAAATCCCCATCAGCAAGTAGCTCTGCATTCTACCCACTGGTTTGTTCAACAGCAGGTCATAAGCAAGGTGTTTCATCCCAGCCTCAGCCTCGGATACCTTGCTTGATTTTCCCTCTATGTTCATCAGTTCTTCCCATCAAGTGACTTCCGGCAGAACTGGTGAGGTGGGTTAAGCAGGGCAGGAGGACACTGGACTATCCTCCCAGTAGCTCTCTGCTCATGTAGCATTTCTGACACAACTTGGTCTTCTCTACAACTCTAGCAACTGCCCAACAACCAGTGACCCTCCACCTGGCTCTTCAATGTTCCCTCCTCCCACTGTCTTCTTTTTTTTTTTAATTTAATTTTATTTTATTTTACAATACAATTCAGTTCTACATATCAGCCACGGATTCCCTTGTTCTCCCCCCTCCCACCCCCCTCCCCTTCCCCCCAGCCTACCCCCTATTCCTACCTCCTCCAGGGCAAAGCCTCCCCCGAGGACTGAGATCAACCTGGTAGACTCAGTCCAGGCAGGTCCAGTCCCCTCTTCCCTGGCTGAGCCAAGCAACCCTGTATAAGCCCCAGGTTTCAAACAGCCAACTCATGCAATGAGCACAGGACCCGGTCCCACTGCCTGGATGCCTCCCAAACAGATCAAGCCAATCAACTGTCTCACCCATTCAGAGGGCCTGATCCCACTGTCTTCTAAAGTAAATATGCACGACAGTCAGCTTCTCACACGGTTTCCAGTGTTCAAAGTTGTGGGTTGAATTGTGACCCCCCAAAAAAAGATACATTGAAATCCTAATACCCAGGAAAAATACGCTAAAGACCTCATTCCCTTCGGAGGCTTTGAAGGTAACTTTGCTCAAAAGTTAACTCTTCGCAGATGTAATCAAGATGAGGTCTTTAGCGTGGCTCCTAATCTAATACGGCCATCAGCTTCAAAAAAAACAGGGGGTAGTTTGAACACAAACATATTCATGCACACAGAAAGAACATCAGGTGACAGGAAAGGCAACCTGGCATGTTCCTTCTACAAACTGAAGAATGCCAAGGGTTGCCAGCAAATCACCAGAAGTTTAGTGAGGTATAAAGGGGGCTCTCTCTCACAGCCCCCCCCCAAAGAAGCTTCTGTTGAAGTTCTAGGCTCCAGAATCAAAACAGTAACTTTCTGTAAAACTCTTTACTTTGTGGCACTTCCTTTGGGTAATTGCCTTCCCTGAGGATGACTTATTTATAATTAACAGTGGCAGAAATAGCGGACTTTACCACCACAGAAGGAGAAGGACAAGTGCCTGGTTTCAGTGTTTCTTTAGTTTCCACACTGTGGGGAGCCAGCTGACATGACACAATGCTCCCCTATGGAGAGGCCCACATGGTGAGCCAGCAAAGCCAACCACCCACTACATAAGTCACTGGTATCCTTCACTCTAGACAAGCACTCACAAGAAAGGCTGCAGCCCCTGTCAGCTCTTAAGAGAGTCTGAGCCCGAGGACTTCATGACATCCATGTCCATGTCCATGTCCTTGGCCCTCAGAAACAGATCATGTACCATTTTGTTCTTCTACACTACAGAGTTTGGGGCAGTTTGTGCCCCACCACAATAGATAACTAATACAGGATGTTTTCTTCATAATGTTTTAGTCATAAGAATTTCTGCTTTTGTTTTCCACACTCCATCATCTACGCAACCAGTCTTGCATTAAATCTCCTGTCTTGTAAGCTCAGAAGGGTTTCTGTTTTGAGTCCGCCTGATACTTACACACCAGTGTCATGTTCTCTAAAGTACATGGAAAATGGATCAACCAACAGTGTCCATACACATTTCATGTATACAAGCTTCAAGTAAGCATTTTAATGAACTCTCCAAATAAGAATAAAGCAAGTCTTTTCTTCCTTGTAGACAGTGGCATGAACTCACAAGATAGGATGTTGATTTCCTCCTCAACTGGTCAGAAAAATCTTCGAACTGCCAACAAGAAAGAGTCGCTCTTTCTAATATCATATCAACATTTCAGGCTCTTAGATTTTAAAAAAAATGAAGCTACCATGTATTATTTATGTACTGTCACATTACACATGGTCATTAATAATAACTGACATTCCACCAAGTGAATTCTGAATTCCAGAGAGGCGTGGGGAAGTTACATCTTAATGACAACTGTAACTCCTTTATTTAGGAGACTGGTCATTTCTACTCTGCTGGCTTCGTACCAGTTTGGAATAGGGATGTGTCTAAGCAGCTCATCCCTCCATGATCATCCTCACTCATTTCTAGACTCTCAAACTCATACACTTTAATTCCTGCACCATCTCATTACAAATCCAAATATTACATTTCACATTCAGAGGCCACATTTAGAACATTTCCTCAAATGTCTCTTCTTATTACAGAGAATTAAAATTCTCATTTTCTAGCGATTTCCTTAAGTAGCTTGTTTTGAAGCCCCATTTCCTTAGAAAGAAAAAATTGAAAATATTTATATTTTGCCCAAAAGATCACAGAGCTATTCAATGTACTGAGGTATAATTGTTATTGACTATTCTAGTTTGTTTTCCTGATTCTGTGATAAAAACTGACCAGAACCAATTTAGAAAGGAGGGGGTTTATTTGTCTTCCAGGTTGCAGTTCATCATGAAGGGAAGCCAAGGCAGGAACTCAAGGCAGGAACTTGGAAGTAGGAGCTAAAGCAAAGACTTGTCACAGGTGGCACCACCCAAAGTGGTCCAGGCCCTCTCACATCAATTGGCAGTCAAGAAAATGCCCCCGTACAAGCCACGGCCTGGTGGAGGTACTCCCTTAATTGAGCTTTCCTCTTCCCAAGTGTGTCAAGTTGACAAGCAAGATTACTCATCACATTTACTTAATTCATCTATTTTTAAATCTTAATTGTATATATCCATACACATGATACTGTGCTTCATAAGAATTGTCATAAAATTGTATATTCTACCTTGATAATATCCACCCACTGCACTACCCTGCCTTTTCTCCTCCTCCCTTAGTCTCCTTTATTGCCCTAGACAGCCCCACCTTCACTCTCACATCATTTATGATAATACATTTCTAAAAAAAAAAATAGGAACCACAAACGAGAGAAAATATATTTGTCTTTCTGATACTGGCTTAACTCATAATGTGATTATTGCCATTGTGTCCATTTTCCTGCCAACAGTATAACCTCACTCTTCACTGTGACAGAAAACAACCACATTGTGTATATATACCACATTTTCTTTACCCATTACTCTGTTGGTTCTACAGTTTAGCTAACGTGAATATGGCTTCAATAAACATTGCTGTGTAAGTACGTCCGCGACATGTTGACCTCAGGTCCTGTGAGTAACTACACAGACATGGTACAGCTGGATCTTATGGTAGATCTATTTTCAGGGTTTTATTGCTCTTATATTCTTTCTCCCCTTCCCCCTTCTGCAATGTTCTCCAAACCATAGAAGCAAGAACTGTGATTTCTAGTTGGACTTAAAGCTCACTCAACAGCAGGGAGCTTATGTCTGATACTGCAGACCTAGCCAGCTTCATAAGTGTAATAAATTCATGGACCTTGGAAAATAACCTACTACTGCCATTTTACTAGACCAGAGTAACTCCTTACTACATTCAGAATCTTATCCTTATACCCAGGGATAAGGGCAGCTACCACCACTCATCAAAGAAGCCTCTCTTTACAACAAATGGAGACCATCACAGAAAACCACAACTGTACACAATGCAAAGATAAACAAATCGTAGAGAGAACAACCTCAATGGGTACATTTATTTTCAGGTGTTTTAAGAGATATCCCTGGTGATTTCTATAATGAATAGACTAGTCTACATTCCCACTAACTGTGTATAAACAAATCATAAGGAAAACAACCTCAATGGATACATTTATTTTCAGGTACTTGGAGAGACATCCATAGTAATTTCCATAGTGGACAGACTAGTCTACATTCCCACCAGCCATGTATAAGGACCCCCCATTCACCACATCCTCACCAGGATTTATCATTTGTTTTCTTAATAATTGGCATTCTGAGTGGGGTGAGATACAACCTCAATGTAGCTTTGATTGGCATTTCTTTGATAGCCAGTAGGGTTGAATGATTTTTATGTTTATTGGCCATTTTTATTTCATCTTTTGAGAACTGTCTGTTTGATTCATAAGCCTATTTATTGACTGGGTTCTTGGACATCTTGATGCTCAGTTGGTTTTGTTGTTTGTTTGGTTTTTTTTAGTTCTTTATATATTCTAGATGTTAATCATATATATATATATATATATATATATATATATAAGAAAAATATTCTCTCCCATTCTATGGGCTACAATCCTCAATTAATCAACTATTTTGCTATATGCAAGCCTTTAATTCTTATATTTTATTTATTTCAGTACATGTGAATGTGTGAATATACACATACCACAGCATGCACGGAAGTCACAGGACAGCTTATGGGAGTCTTTTCTCTCCTTCCACCATGTGGGTCCTGGGGGTCAAATTCAGGTTGCCAGGTTTGCCTTCACCTACAAAGTGGTAGGTACCTTCATCCACTAAGACATCTCACCCACCCCAGATGCCTTTTAATTTATGAGTTTCCATGTGTTGTTTGTTAGCTTTATTTCCCAGGTGGTCTGGAATCCTATACATCAAATTTGCCTATGTCTACATGTTTTCTCTAGCAGTGTCAGAGTTTCTCATCTTATACTAAGGCCTTTGATCCATCTGGAGTAGAATTTCTCCAGGGCCATGGCTATGGACCTGGTTCTATCCTTCTACTTGTGCAAGTACAGTTTTTCTAGAACCTTTGCCTCAAGAAACTCTATTTTCTCCAATATGTATTTCTGGCAAACGTTGAGCGGCTGTAACTGGTCTATGCCTGGGTCTCCATTCTGTTCTGTTGGCCTGTTTATGCAGTGCCTAGCTGGTTTTATCACTGTGGCTCTGTAGTATAACTTGAAATCAGAGATGGACTTAAAGCTCTGGCATTTTCAGTTTAGCAGGCCGGCTTCGTCTTGTACCGCCATCATTGTACTAACATAGAAGAACAATGAGACGTAAGGAAATGCAGCCAGATAACCTACAATAATACACCCACCACCACCACCCCCAGCTCCTGGGAGACAGACACAGAGATCCTACAAACCCAGGCCAGCCCATATTCTTTGGGAAAGACTGTCAAAGTAAAATGAAAACATTTTTAAAAGAGGAGAAAAGAAAAGTTCCAATTAGAAGAGGAGGAAGAAGAGGAGATGCTGCTGGCATTTTTCTTTTTGTTCGGGATTGCTTTAGCAATTAATTTTTATAAACAATAGTGTGGGAATTATGGGGATTGCACTGAAACTGTGAGTCACTTTTGGTAGTGTAGCCATTTTCAGAGGATTAACTCCATCAAACCATGAACACAGAGGCTCCCATCTCCCAGCGTCGTCTTCAGTTGCTTCCTTCGGCACTTTAGAGCTTTTGTTGCAGAGGTTTTCCTCACTTCCTGGATTAAGTTATCCCAGAGCATGTTTGGAGATAGTTGTGAATGGGATTATTTCCTTGATTTCTTTCTCAGAATGTTTTGTATTGGTATATAGGAAAGCTACTGATTTTTGTGTATTGATTTTGTGCAGCACCAGTTTGCTGAGAGCAAGTGTCAGATCTAATAGTTCTCAGGTGGAGTCTTCACGGTCTCTCATGTCATCTGCAAATAGGAAGGACATCTTGGCTTCTTCCTTTCCTACTTATGCCCTAACTGTTATTTCCGTCTCTTTATTTAAGGCTGTAAGTATTGTATTGAATATTAGTAGAGAAATGGATACACTATAAAATTACAGTAATTATCAAACAAAGACACCAATCATTCCTTAAATGGCAGTCGCTGTAGGAAGTGAAGGAGCACTGACAGTACTATGTGCACATTAGTTCCTGTGGGTGTGAGTAGGAGGGGAAAAGCAGAGGAAGACTGCTGAATAGTGTCGGGTGACAGGAAAAGGTAGAGGAGAGTAAAGGCAAGGGACAAGTGGGGGAGTTTGGACTAACATAGAAGAACAATGAGACGTAAGGAAGTGCAGCCAGATAACCTACAATAATACACCCACCACCACCACCCCCAGCTCCTGGGAGACAGACACAGAGATCCTACAAACCCAGGCCAGCCCATATTCTTTGGGAAAGACTGTCAAAGTAAAATGAAAACATTTTTAAAAGAGGAGAAAAGAAAAGTTCCAATTAGAAGAGGAGGAAGAAGAGGAGAATACAATGATGGCAGTACAAGGCGAAGCCGGCCTGCTAAACTGAAACTGAGTTACAAATAAAAGAGGAATAAGCATGAAGGGGAGAGTTCAGGTGTCTTCCTCTGGTCTCCGGGGATTCAGTGTCCTCACCCTGGAAGCCTCAAGAGGGTGACGTTCAGCTGCTGTGGAATGGTCTGTATGTCAAGTGTGTTGCTGATTGGTCAATAAATAAATCACTGATTGGCCAGTGGCCAGGCAGGAAGTATAGGCGGGACAAGGAAGAGAATAAAGCTGGGAAGTGGAAGGCTGAGAGAGAGACACTGCCAGCCGCCACGACGATGACAAACAGCATGTGAAGATGCCGGTAAGCCATGAGCCATGTGGCAAGGTATAGATTAATGGAAGTGGATTAATTTAAGCTGTAAGAACAGTTAGCAAGAAGCCTGCCATGGCCATACAGTTTGTAACCAATATAAGTCTCTGTGCTTACTTGGTCAGGTCTGAGCGGCTGTGGGACTGGCAGGTGAGAGAGATTTGTCCTGACTGTGGGCCAGGCAGGAAAACTCTAGCTACATCCAGCATTCTTGTTCATGTTCCCCCATCTCCTTTGTGGACATCAGAGATGAAAATGACTTGGTCCACATTCATCCCCAAAAGGTTACCATTCTCAGTACAGCACACGTGGCTATGTGGCAGCACAGGTCAGCTCAGAAGAGGGCCGCAGAATACCCTGTCCACTCTTCACCAGTATTTTCAAACAAAATAAAACAGAACTTGTGGGTTTTAACAAATAAGCCATTTTTCAGATACTTTGGATGTCAGCCAAATTTAATATGCACTTGTGCATTGTGGATCCATGTCTGGCCACTAGAAATGAATACATGAAACACAAGGGTAATGTAGACCAGCTTTGACATCACTAAGATTTCTACTAGTGGGAAAGTCATGATTCCCTTCACATCCTTTACTTTTTCATCATACATTGTACATATAATAAAGAAGATGAAGAAAATCTCAATATAGGAGGATTAAAAGTTGTAAATTTAAGGATATCTGTGTTTAGGATCTTAAGTTGCCTAAGGTTTTCCCATACGTGGAAGACCAGGGGAAGCTTGGTGGTGTTTAAGTGATGGAAAGCAACTGTGTCTGTGTATTTTTTTTCTTGTGTAAAGCAAGAGCCACAAAACCTGCAAAAGCAGTTACCACACTGGTTCAGGGAAGCTGCGGGAGAAGATGAGGGAAGACTAGCTCTAAGTGTATTCTTTATCAGTCTCAGGAGCAATGCCACAAGAAACAAGAGAAATTCTCATCTCTAAAATCCATACTATCCAATGGGAGTTACTATGTGTCCCTAGAACACACAGCCACGAACCAAATGAACACAGTCCTGGGGGTCAGACCATCTGTGCTCCTAATCTGCACGGTGTCAATTTTTCATGTCTGTCCTAGAGAAACTTCATCCGTATGTGATTATAATGATAGTAATCTCACTTTTGTGGCTAAATTAAATAATGCATATGTAGTACTTAATCTTCATTGCTAAAACCTGTTGTTTGTTTAACAAAAATTATTTTCCACCACAAATTTTACAAAGGAAAGCCAGAGTCTGATTGACATTCCTTTTCTCCAGTAAATAAATATCATCACACATTTGTTCATTTCTATTAACACATGTGTGTGTATGTATAATTAACAGTAAATTTTTTATAGTATAAGCTTCCAAGTTTAAAACCTTATGTGGGGGCATGATGGTACACATCTTTAATCCTAGCACTTGGAGGCAGAGGTGGGTGGATCTCTGTGAGTTCAAAGCCAGCCTGGGCTCTAGGACATCCAGGGATACACAAAGAAATCTAGCCTCAGGGAATTAATTAATTAATTAATCCTATGTGGATTTAAAGTAAGTTGAATGCTTAAATCCTCTTTGAATAAGGAACATAAGTGAGATAGTGAGGTGCATCTTCCCTCATCATAGTCTTATTGGTATAGTAACCAAGTCAGGACACTCCACGGACATTGCTCGTGATAAAGTAAGAAATGAAGATTCATAAGTGAGTTGCATTTGTCTCACCGAGATATCATTTCTAATAAATCATTTCCAAACAGGGCGCATGCTGCTCTGGGAAAGCAGACTCCTTCTGGGTATAAGCTTCACCCATCAGTAAATATGTGTGTTTGAGCTGGAGAAATGGGTCAGTGGGTAAAGTGCTTGATGCACAAGCCTGATGATCCAAGTCTGAGTCCCCACAATCCACACAGAAGCCTGTTCTGGGAGAGAGGAGGCCGAGACAGGAGGATTACAGGAGACTCTTAGGCCAACTAGCCTGGCATACATAACGAAGAACAAGAGAGAGCCTGTCTTAAAGAAGGGAGAAGGCAGGAGCCAACCCCCAAGACTTCCTTCTGAAGTCCACACGCACTATGTAAGCCCACACTCACACACACACACACACACACACACACACACACACACAAACACACACACACATACACACATCAACACACATACAGAGGGAGGGATGGAGTTTCATGTAGCCCAGGCTGTCCTCCAAATTATTAGGTAGCCGAGGTTGGCCTTGGACTTCTTACCCTCCTCTTTCGACCTCCCAGTGCCAGAATTATAGGCATGTATCAGCACACTTGGTTTGTTATTCTTTATTTAAATATATCTGAGAGTGTTCTCTAATTTCATACTCTCTGTGGTTATATACTCTGTGATACAGACATTTAGAATCCCACCCCAGTCTGCCCCACACTAACTATTGACAAATGAAAGCATACAACATCATCATTGGCTAAACTGGATTTAAAATGATTTTTTTTATGGTAACAGTGCAAACACATGAGTGTTTTCTATTTGTTTAGTTTGAATACAAGCTCTCACTGTCTCTGCCTTTGCCTGTACAGGATGTGTGAGCTTTGTGAGAAAATAAGCAACTGGTAGAAAATTAATAGAGCGGACAAAGATAGGGGAAATGAGTTGGGCATCTCATGCAAAGCCTCTGTTTTGGCTGATGTTCAACTCTATTTATACCCCCTTCCACCCTTATTCATCTGGGACTAAAATGTGTGTTCTTTCGTTTCAAGAGTAAGGAACCCAAAGCAAACAGAGAGATTGCTTGAGTCATGGCAAATGTCTTTTCCAAAGGAGATTATATATGCCACATACAAATCAGATTTGAAATGAGAAGGAAAGGTGAAGGGAGGGATTAGGAACTGTGTTTTGAAACTGAGCAAAAGAAACAACGGATTAAATAATGTGGATGATAGTAGCTACATAACAACATATAAACTCTGGCCAGGCTTATCTATATTGTATGCTCTTGATACTATGAATTGAAGCTATACATACATGAATGGGTAAGGGCTGGGAAATTTTAGAATAAAACATTTTACTTTTACTTTTGGGGTTGTTTTTGTGGTGCTGGAACCCAGGGCATTATACATGCCAGGAAAGTGCTTGTCTTAGGTAGGGTTTCTATTGCTGTGAAGAGACACCACAACCACAGCCACTCTTACAAAAGAAAACATTCAGTAGAAGTGACTCACTTACAGTTCAGAGGTTCAGTCCATTATCATCATGGCAGGGAGCATGGTGGCACACAGGCAGACATGGTGCTGGCTACCTCTGAATCAAAAAGCAACAGGAAGCAGACTCAGACATTGAACAAAGCTTAAGCAAAGGAAACCTCAAAGCCCGCCCCCACAGTGACACACTTCCTCCAAGGCCATACCTACTCCAACAAAGCCACACCTCCTAATAGTGCCACTACTATGAGCTTACGGGGGGCCAATTACATTATAACTACCACAGTGCTCTACCCTGAGCTACATCACCAGCCCCAGATCATATTTTAAAGAAAAGTTGTCATGTGCCTCATGAAAATGTATTTAATTCTGATTAGAAACCATGAGAGAAGGACAAAATACTCTTTTTGTTCAACATAACATTTTTATTGATTCTCTGAGAATTTCACATCGTTCCCTAAATCACATTTATTTCCCGGTCCTTCCGAAATGTCAGCCTCCCCAACCCTGGTGGCCTCCTTCCCCTCACCCCCCCACAAAAAAAGTAAAAATAAGAATAAGAATAAAAGAATAGAAAAAAATTAAGTCCAATTTGTGTTATTTATATACTCACTGGAGCATGGTCAAACTCTCAGTGGCCAGTCCCTTAACTAGAACTGAGTCCTTCCCCTCCCACACCCCTGCCTAAAGTCATCAGTTGTGGAGATCTGCACTTCAGCAACCCCATCACACTTTTTCTGTTGGTTGGTTGGTTGGTTGGTTTTTTTTGTTTGTTTGTTTTGTTTATAAAGACAGACTTTCTCTCTGTAGCCTTGACTGTCCTGGAACTCGCTGTGTAGACCAGGCTGACCTTGAATTCATAGATATCCACCTGCCTCTGCTTCCTGAGTGCTGGTATTAAAAGCATGTGCCACCACTGCTGTGGGATGTTCTGTATGGCAAATGTGTTGCTCTGATTGGTCAATAAATAAAACACTGATTGGCCAGTGGCTAGGCAGGAAGTATAGGCGGGACTAACAGAGTGGAGAAAAGAAAGAACAGGAAGGCAGAAGGAGTCACAGCCAGCCGCCGCCAGACAAGCTGCATGTGAAGACTCCAGTAAGCCATGAGCTGCGTGGCAGGGTATAGATTTGTGGAAATGGATTAATTTAAGCTATAAGAACAGTTAGCAAGAAGCCTGCCATGGCCATACAGTTTGTAAGCAATATAAGTCTCTGTGTTTACTTGGTTGGGTCTGACAGCTGTGGGACTGGCGGGTGACAAAGATTTGTCCTGACTGTGGGCCAGGCAGGAAAAATCTAGCTATACACCACTGCCTGGCCCATCACACTTTTTAAGAGTTCTCCTCAGTGGCTCCCTGTCTAAGCTGTTATTTTTTTGGGGGAGAGGAGTTATGAGGGGTAGGGGTTGTCACAGAAGCCTTCCATGTTCCTCCCTCTCAACAGTACATCTTTTGTCATCCATATCACAGCAAAAGTAGCCTCCTTGCTCTTCACAATCAGTGGGAGCAAGGATAATAGGCTTCCACATGGTTTTTGGTGGCAGCATAGACCACAAACAGGGCCCTGCCCCTGGCTCCAGGAGGACCAAGGACCCATGCAAGGCCCTTGGAGGCAGTCCAGCCACAGACGTCAGTTGGCCTTGGGTAGCAACACAGGTCGCTCACATCAATATGGCCCCAGCTGCAGCATTGCCCTCAGACATCAACATGACCTCGGGCTGCAACACAGACCACAGTCATCCCCAAGACCTTCAGCGGTAACACAGGTCATGGACATCAACACGTATTCTAGCCACAGTAAGACCACAGACCCAGACATGGTCTCAGTGGCAGCATGGATCTAAACATTATCATAGCCTCAGGTGTTAGGGCAGCCACCCACATCAATATGCCCCACCACCACCACAGAACAGCCCATGAGGACAAAGGACTCTTAAGAGCAGGATTGGTAAACCCCCACCCAAGTACCAAATCTGGACCACTACCCACTCTTTATAGCTCATGAAGCTGGGAGTAGTGTTTGTACTTTTTGGTAGCTTAAAAAAAAATGAAAAGAATTGTTTTTGTGACACGTGATATTATATGTTTAGGTCCATAAAGCATTATAGTAACACACTGTCTCAGTCATTTATTTCCATGGCTACTTGGAGACCTAAAGGTGTCATTGAGCAGCTGTGATAGTGGCCACAGGGGTCTCAGAGCCTAAAGCATCCACTATCTGCCACTCAGTCCTTGCTTATCCAATACTCAGTTGAATACTAAGTCCTGTAGATTCTTTATTTTACCGAATTGGGAGCTTTATTCACAAATATCCTCTCATCAATGAAGAGTGTTTGCAAAAGGGACACGTGAATTTGAACGAATGCATTTTCCCTTATAAGGAAAATCCAACACTAGAAAGTATATAAGTGATTTGTCTTAAATCTACCTAATAGAAAATTGGCTGAATACCTCACATATCATCATGTTCCCTCCTTACCAAAATGGCATCATTTCTTTTGATATCTTTCACAAGCAACCATGTTGTCAGACACACATTCCCCATACAATCTGTTCTCCAGCATAATTATCTCCCTGCTTTTCAAATGCAACTTTTTCTTCCTTAAATGTGTTACATTTATGCTGTGAAATATTACTTTAATTATGTAAAGGTATATTGCATTTGTTTATGTTACATTTGTTTAACTAGGCAAAGATGTGTTAGATTTGTTATGATGCATTTGTTTAATTATGTAAAGATGTGTTGCTGTTTTACCTTGCCTGCCTAAGGCACCTGATTGGTCTAATAAAAAGCTGAATGGCCAATAGCTAGGCAGTAGAGGGATAGGCTGGGCTGGTGGGCAGAGAAAATAAGTAAGAGGAGAAATCTGGGCTCAAAAAGAGAATGAGAGAAAGGAGAGAATGAGGGAGAAAAAGAAGAAGACACCCAGGGCCAGCCAGCCAGGCAGCCACCAGACAGACTGATACAGGATGTCCTTCTGTATTCTGCAAATAGGTGTTGCTTTTATTGGTTGATGAATAAAGCTGCTTTTGGCCTATGGCAGGGCAGAATATAGCTAGATGGGAAAGTCAAACTGAATACAGGAAGAAAGAAGGGCAAAGTTGAGAGAGACACCATCCAGCTGCTCAAGGAACAACATGCCAGCAGACCGGTAATGCCAGGGCCATGTGGAAATACTTAGATTAATAGAAATGGGTTAATTTAAATGTAAGAGCTAACTAGTAATAGCCTGAGCCACCAGCAAAACATTTATAATTAATATTAAGCCTCTGGATGATTCTTTCATAAGCAGCTGTAGGACCAGGCAAGATGCAGAAAAGCATCCAGTTACACAGACACACAGAGTAGGGCACACCGAATGAAAGGTAAAAAAACCCAAGGCAAAATGGAAATGAAGAAAAACAGGGTAATTTAAGATATAAGAGCTAGTCAGACAATCAAAAGCGAAGACAGAGCATTCATAACTAATATTAAGTCTCCATGTCATGATTTGGGAGCTGGTTGGTGGCCCAAAAGAAAGCCTGCTACAGCCCAGGGTCTCACACACACCAGACAATTGTGCCACCACTGAATCATACTCTCAGCCTTCACACATTTTTCTGAGACATAGCACATCAGTTCCAGGTGGATTTGGATGACAAGATTTCATAAAAGCAGATGACAGCAGATCATTGAAACTCTTTACCTGCTCGTCCATGTCTAAATTTCTACATTCTCCTTCCAAAGTCTAAATGCCTTCACATTTAATACGCCTGCCTCATGCTTTTCAAATCTGACTGTATGTAATTAACAAAACCCTTTGCCCCCTCCCCCACTGTTGTATTAAGGGTTTCCATAATACCTAGCCTGGCTTATGCCTGGCTCCTTATACTCTGCTTTCTTTCCTATTGACTATGGCATTTCCCATGGGTTCTGTTTCTCCTTCTCTAAAGCATGAATAACAGTACACATTAAACATAATTGTTGCTCCTGGCACCATTTATCTATCTCAGAACAAATACCCAGTTGTACTTGTTAAAATTCAGGCCCCAAATAGGAACTCTAGAAACAGTCTCAGAATTCTTTATTAAATTAAATGTTTGTAAAGACTCTCTTGGGGTAGAGGCTATAATTTGGGGCAAGGAATACAGTCTGGTGATGCTTAAATCTCAAGTATTCAAATTACCAGATTTTAGAAGGACCAGGGTATATATGATGTTTATCATATATGTGACATTTACTTGTTATTTGGACCCCACTGAGAGTGGATTTAATCTGTCAGGAGCTGTGCTCCTGAAAACAAGGAAAACTAATTTCAGTGACATATGAAACAGTGAGTGCCTAGTACCTAATAGATTTTTCTGAAGAGCAGACATTTCTGTGATGTTTTGTTATTTAAAGATTTGGTTCAGATAGGAAATGACCCCAGAAGCCTCCTGTGTTGAAGACATGGTCCCAATATTATAGATCCAATAGAGATATGATTGAATCATGATGCTTCTGACCTGATATATAGGTTAATCTCAGTGGATTCAGGATTTAATGGTATTATTGGGACTCTGCGGGAACTTGTAGAATTGGAGTCCATTTAGAGGAAGAGGATCACGGGGTGTTCCCTGGAAGGATGCACCCTGCCTTGTCCCGTTCTTGGCTATGGGCTTCTTGAATGGCAGTTGGAGAGCTCTGCCCTGCCACACTCTCATGTCCACCTAGAAAAGAAACCTCTGTCAGTTAGGCACTGTAAGCCTTCCTCCTCTAAACTGTCTTAAGGATTTGTTTCAGCAGCAACAACGGAAACTAACACCATGGCATTCCAATGTCCTAAAGCTTGTGTTCCATTTCCACACCTTACCTATCGGAGACACCTAGGAAGGTGCTCTCAGAAGGTGCACACGCCAGACCTTTGTCCAAGTCCTAACAGGCTGTTTCATTAGCTATGATTTTAGATGACCAGCTAAGGAGAAGACTTAAATTTTACATTATCTAAGCCAGAAACGATATTTGGCCTCCTGAAAAAGGGCTGAGACATGGCTACCAACTGTCCCCAAGCAACGGGTGCTGTCTCAAGAAGGCACAGGAACATATAAATGTAGACATATTCACATGTGTGTGCCACTAATGCGAATTAGGATGTAATATGAAGTGGAGGGCACAGGATGCAATCCACCAAAGGAATCACAAAGCAACCGTGTCACCTCATGACAGCATTCATAAGCGGGCATCTGAAAAGTAAATAGGAGGACCTAGCCATGACTCCACTCACACCACGCCACTCCTGGAGAAGAATCCACCCACCCACAGCCTTCGAAAGCTGCTCTCCGTAGCTAGGCTTCCTGGCTACTGTCAATCGGTCCAGGCATAGAAAGCTGACTCAGGGCTGACGGTTCATCTTTATTCAAGCAGGAGGAAATAAGTCACTGGACCTGGCGGCCACTTGTTTTAAAATGTTTGTTTGGGTTTTTAGTTTGTTTTTGCTGCTGTTCAGCTGCTTGGTTTGGGCTTCTCTGGATCTAAATTTCCTTATTTTGATGGAATGTTCTGCCCTGTGAGACCCAGTGAGAAGCACAGCCTCGGTCTTAGTAAGAAATTTATTGTAATAAAACACCATGCTGAAAAGCAACTTGGGAGGAAAAGATTTATTACCTCTTAACACTCTCAGGTCATACTCCATCACTGAGGGAAGTCAGGGCAGGAACTGAAGACAGGAACCTAGAGACAGAAACTAAAACAGAAGCCATCAAACACTGCCTACTGGCTGCTTTTTTTTAAAAGTACCATTTAGGTCCACTTTTTCACTGAGTCCTTGCGCTACCCAAGGTGAGCTGGTCCCTCCTCTATCAATTACCAATCAAGAAAATGTTCCACATACTTGCCTACAGGCGATCTAATGTAGGCATTTTCTCAGTTGAAGTTCCTCTTCCTAGATAACTCTAGCATGTAGCAAGTTGGGAAAAGGAAAACAACCACAACCACCGCAGCAACAACACCAAAACCAGCCAGGACACCTTCTTACATAGGTAGAGCCAACAAGATGACTCAGACAGTAAGAACGTTTGCCACCATGCCCGCCAACCTAAGGTCAGACTTCAGAAACCACAATGGTGGAAGAAGTTGCTGACCTACACACACTCACACACGTGAGCTGCATGCATGCACACACTATGATACATGTGTGCTCCCCACCCCCATCCCAGGTAAATAAATTCAAATCTAATAAATCAGCCATTGTAGTTTCTATCTTTCACAGCTAAGATGTGAGACTGGCAGAGCCCAACTCAGCTGGCTGCCAGCACATTTGATAAAGGAAATTTGAGAGTAAAGCTGTCATTTGAAAATTACTTCAAAGGCTGCCATCAGTACCAAAAGGCTGTCTACAGGTGCACCAGGAAGAGCATTCACCACATATGATGAATGTCTAGGAAGAAAACAATTAAGAGTCTGTCCATACCCTGAGTTAACACTTCAAGTTCCAGCCTCCTAAGAAGAGGCCATAATTCATTTCCTAAGACTTCCTCGTGATTCTACAAAACTAACCACACATATGTTAAGTTTTAATTCATTTTAGAAATAGTTTCATTCCTTGCAAATAAATGTTTCCCGATCAAGCCAGCCAAGTACCTGGAAAGCCATGATTATCCAGGAACATGCAAAGCAACATGACTATAAAACAGAAGCATGTGAGGGGCAAACCATTGATGGCTAGTATCTCTACTTATTTAAGAGTGGCTATAGGATGCTACAAACATTAGGAATATATGCTGTGGGATTGAAAATTATTAATTAGTAAAGTATTTATACTACTTGGTACGTATGAAAAATCACTAAGCCACGCCTACACACTGGCAAATATGGCTATTACTATTGCTTTTCTCTCCCACTGTGGCTTTTGACACCAAGTGTGTGTAGGTTTTCCTCACACTAACCAGCTGTTCAAACATCTTCATGCATATTGGGTGTCTACTGTTCAATTCACTTCTGACACTAGCCACTTGGAATTAGCACAGACCCCACAGTTAATGGCTTTGTCTCACAAGACTACCCTTACTTTAGATGATGAAATCAGATCTCAACCACTCACACTTTTTTTTTTTTTTTGGTTTTTTTTTTTTTTTTCGAGACAGGGTTTCTCTGTGTAGCTTTGCGCCTTTCCTGGAACTCACTTGGTAGTCCAGGCTGGCCTCGAACTCACAGAGATCCGCCTGGCTCTGCCTCCCGAGTGCTGGGATTAAAGGCATGCGCCACCACCGCCCGGCACACTCACACTTTTTATCACTTGTCTATAACTCAGAAGTTTCCTTGGCCTCCTCAAGTTTGAAGATTTGTTACAAAAGCTCGAAAAAGCCATAGAAAACCTTATATACAGTTAGTAGGGAGTTTTGTTGTTGTTGTTGTTTTTAAATTAAAATGCATACAACTTTGGAATAACCAAATGGAAGATGCAAATTGGGCCAGGGGTAGGAAAATGACATTCAGCACTTCTACAGCCTTTGTGGACATAGCATCCACCAAAACTTCCTTTTTTTTTTCTTTACCAACCCAGAAAGCTTTCTGAAGTCCATTGGAAAAGCAGCTATGTTCACCACCATACATCATCCATTAACTCCCCTAAATCCCATTGTTTGGGGGCTTTAGAAGACTTTGGGGCTTTTGTGTGGTTGATTAAATCACTGGTGTCTAATTCAGCCTCTAGCTTTCATCCCTTCTTGAGATTGTCATTGGGACTGAGAGTTACCTCAGTGGCGTAAAGGAAGGGCTGATTATGATTGGCACAAGCGGCTTCTTGTTATTTATTTGCAGCACTATTTACCATGAGAGAGAAAATATGAGATACAACGAAACCCACTATAAGAGTTTTTAATAGGGGAGGGTAAGGAGCGACTGTGCAAGAGGCCTACTAGAAACGAACGGTGTGGAAGAGCAGGGCAGGGGGACAGATGGAATCTGCTTTTATAGGTCCCCCCACGCCCAGCAATGTGCATATGGGCTTACATAGCTACACCACACATGCACACAGACTACATGATCATGTAGCGCACAGATTACATAGGACGCAAGGCCCTGGAAGGACTAAGCATTCTGCATGACTGATGAACAGCGCATGTGCAGTCAGGTAGCTAAGGGTCGGGGATAGTTTGCTGGGAATTATAACACTTCCATCATCAAGAAATTACAAAGGTTTTAAGAGCTTTGTACCAGAAACTAAGGCAAATACCAACATATACCTCTTATTACATCACAAGGCTACAATATAGAGAAAGATTAAGCTACGATGTCAACTGTTAGTTGAGGGCCTAGAAAGCTTCCTTTAAAAAAAAACTATAATGACATATAAGAAACACTTATTAATATAGTGTACAGATTACAGAGAGGGTGGAGGTGTGACCTGCTGAGATTCAGACCCATGGGTGAAGAGGATGTACGGACAGGTGGAGCCCATTACCGGCTTCTGACCCTCCTTTCACCTATCATAAAGACAATATAATTCCTTACAACCATAAATGAGAATTCTGAGTAAGTCACCCTCTAAACTGATCAGAATCTAGCTAAGGACCTTACTCCTATTGTCCGTGAACTTAGCAAGTGGGTGCTCAAGTCTATCTTCTCCAGGCATAGTTTCAGAACCTTAGCTAGCCAGTCCATATTTCTTGGCCCTTTTCTCTATCTTTCATCATTTTCATTTTCCACACTAACAACTGAACAGCTGAAGAGGGAAAAGAAGTTAGACCTTTAGGGAAGCAGCTCCATCCCACATTTGTTCTTAGACATAATACTGCCTCTTACTAGACAAAGATAAGCAAAGATAGTTTCCAAGACCAAGGAGACCACACAATTCCATAAGACTGGCTGGTTTTCTGTTTGGTTGGCTTTTGTTTTGCTTTGTTTTACCAATTAAAAGAAAGAAAAAGAAAATCCATAAACTATTTACCATAAGAAAATTCTAGAAATTAAAGAGGAGCTGTTGAAACTGGGAAAATCTCATAATTTCTCTACATAATTAACATAAAAATAACTATTGACCTCCTTGTTTTGTTGTAAGAATTGCATGAGTAAATACGAGAGTAATGTGGAAACCTCACGGTGCTGAGTAGTGCCAAGGTATAATCACCACGGGGACAAGATGGATGCTCCAGAGCATTGTTTTAGCTATTGCAAAGTTAGCTCAGAATCCCAGTCTTGAACTTGGGCTTTGTAGGTCAACATGGAATGAATCAGCTTATGCAACACACTGAATACTATCCTCCTCAGAATCTATCCCTGAGCATTGGCTATTTTGTGACTTTGGTTGTCATCAGGAACAGGCTCAGTGGTATGTCCTTGCTTTTATTCTTCTCATTATTTTCTGCAAAGGGAAGGATCACTGGCCTTACTGAAATGTGTAGCTTGTGTTTAGTATTTTTCATTTGTTATTCTTTTTTTGAGATAAGGTCTCATTATATAGGCCAGTTTGCCCTTGAATTCACGATAATGTACCTCCATGCTAAGTCTTATAATTGGAACTTAAGTGCTTAGGAATTATTGATCTCCTAATGCCTGTGGTTACAGTTACCAGCATTTTATACCCAAGGAATTCCCCTCCTACTACCCACCCTCCCCCGCCAGTGCAAAGACCCACATTCAACCTAGCTCCATCACATTCGCTTATGACCCCTTCTCAGTGTATCAGTGCTTCTTAAAACCCCAAAGCTATTTATTTTTATTCAAAATAAAAGAACATTTTCTTTGAAAATTTTCATGGCAGCCCAAAGCATAGCAAAACCCAACAGGGGAATTGCTCCCTGGTAGTTAAGTAGTGTGGAAGACAGTCAAAAAGGCTTCTCATGGCACCTTAGAGTGTCTGAAGACACCACTGATGTCTAGAAGTTGACAAATTGCTCACTTCACTGTAGCCACAAAACTAACCTACATCACCACCTGCTACAGTAAAGGTCATTTCCTGGACGTCTTGGGAACCAGCCATTGAGATGAGCTCTAGTTAGTTCCACTTCTCAGCAATACCAACATTCAGCTGTCACCTTCTTTCCACATTAGCATGCTGTGATTATTCCCAGCAGTGGAGCTGGGCCTCCATGGTAACGCTCTTCAGGGAGCTGGGGAAGCTCTTTAATTATTAAAATGAATAATTCTTACCAACACATTTAATTGGGAAATATTACATGTTAAAGGGGCACTAATGGAACAGCTCTGAGAACCGAACAGTGTGATAGAGTATGCTTTTTGATGTGAATTTTAGCAGTGTATCCTCATCTAGTCAGGTGATGCATTATTTAGTTGCTTTAAAAAAAAACCCTATCATTTCATTCCTAAGTGGAGATGGAATTATTGAATTCACAGAAACAACACTTTGAACCATTTGAACCATTATAAACCCACAAAAACAAAATACGGCAGATCCATATTGTCTCTGATTGCTAGAAAGTCAACCCAAAAGACACCAAGCATTACATCAGCCAGTTAACAGAGAAATGTGCTTACTTACACTGGGGGTAACTACAGTAATTCTTTTATTGGAGGACAAAAAAAAATGGATATTGAAAGCATTTGAGTAACTTCACATATGGAAACCTTAAGCATATTTACCCTATTGACACACTACAATGTAGATGTGTGCCCATGTACACTGTGAATTATCATAAATAAGACTTCCATGGGTAAGAAGAAGGACTCAATCTTAGTCTTAACTCATCACACACACAAATAAAGATAATTTATTATTTCTGACATCATTCTTGCAAATTCTCCATAAACAAAGCTTTTAACACTGAAGTAGAAAAAAGATAAGGCCAGCAATCCCATTCAATCCCTTCATTTTGATATTGAAAAGCAATTTCTGTGGGGGGGAGATCTCAGAAGCACAGGGAATAATTACAGTAGAAAACTGAAAAATGGAAGGCAATGTGTCCATTCTTCAGCAAGAAGTCATTCAGTTATCAGAAATTTCATATTCAACATGTAAGCAAGTATCTTGGAAGTGGGATGTTGCTGGTACTACCTCTAAAGAGCCACAAGACTGATTTTTTTGAAAGACTAAAGAATAATAGTTTGGGATAGGGGTTCTTTTTAAAGCTTTTGTAAACTAATTGAGATTGCACCAGTGTTGATGGGTGATTGATAGACATGCTGACCACAGAAAACCTGATCCATACACCCTCCACAGATTTTCAAGGGACATTACACTCCTTGTCAGCACTAAAAAGATCCCAAGGAAGAACTAAGAGAGCCAGAGACCCATTAGTTTAACCTTGAACTTGACTGGTCCCCCTGCCCCTCAGTGCATCCTTGGGATTAGCATAGTCTGCTTCCTAGGATTCTAGCTCCCAGCCTTCTTACTATCCCATACCAGTTTGCCCCCATTGAATTTATGGTTCATGATGTGAAAGCATGTCTCAGCATACTCTCCAAATGATGCAAATATCAAATTAAGCTGCTGCTGTCTCCAAATTCCCTAGCCAGCTTTCCAGAGTTTCCAGCCTTCTAAATCATCCTCTTGTTTTGCTGGCTGTCGGGCTGCCTGGTCCCCTAATACTGGAGGAAAATCAAAGAGCTCCTTGACTAGAAAGAAGTAATTACTATCAGTGACATTTCCATTAGGAAGTTTCCTACTGAGCTCCCATCTTAATACCACACACTCACATTAATGTCCCTGCCCAACTCCACTCCTGACACTGATATTTCTTAATGCTAATTCTAATGATTTAGAGTGAAGGACTGCTCATTGTTGGACTGTGAAACTAGCAATTCAAGGGCACTCACCTGATACATATTTCTACCCATCTGAAATGCCATGTATCTGAACTACTCTGTTGGCTTTGTCATAATTTTATTTTGTTTGCATCACGTGACTATGGTGTGAGCAGTGTGTACTATTCAATAACATGTGAAACACAGATTATCTAGGAGACAGACAACTGCTTTCCAAGCTTGCTTTAACAGCCAAACTTCTCACAAATGAGATTTTTAAATAAATGAGTATAAAGAACAGTATTTATCAATATAAATTTATTAGGATAACTTAAATTTGTAAGTTCATTTACGTAAGAAGTATGTGGGGGGAGGGAAGGGGAGATATAGTTTGTCTGTAACAGCCTTGACTGTCCTGGAATTTTCTCTGTAGACCAAGCTAGCCTAGAATTCATGGAGATTTACTTGCCTCTGCCTCTAGAGTGCTGAAATTAAAGGCGACCACCACCACTGTTTTGGATATTAGTTTAACTTTGTAAAGATGTGTTGCATTTATTTATGTTGTGGAATGTTAGTTTACCTCTGTAAAGATGTGTTGCATTTGTTTATGTTGTGGAATATTAGGTTGACTATATAAAGATGTGTTATATTTGTTGATGGAATATTTGTTTCTGAACTATGTAAAGATGTGTTGTATTTGTTTACCTTGCCTGCCTAAGCCACCTGATTGGTCTAATAAAAAGCTAAATGGCCAATAGCTAAGCAGGAAGTATAGGTGGGACTTCTGGACACGAAGATTAAGTAGGAGAAGGAATTTAGGCTCAAGAAAGAAAAAAAGAGATGCCAGGGGCCAGACAGACAGACAGACACTGATGAAGCAGAAAAGTAGGACATAGAGAATGAAAGAAAGGTAAAAGCCCTGAGGAAAAGTGTAGATGAATAGAAACAGGTTAAATTAAGTTAAAAGAGCAAATGGGACAAGCCTAACCTAAGACTAAGCATTCATAATTAAAAATAAGTGACTGAGTCTTTATTTGGGAGCTAGTTAGCAGTCCAAAGAAAATTCCAATTACACGCCACCATGCCTGGATGTAAGAATTTTAACTTTTTTTTCACAAGAAGAAAAATTGTAGAAATTAGGGACTTAAATAGAATTATATAGTATCTTCAATGTTTGATTTCTTTCTGTAAATTTCATTTGCATAGATAAACTGTTTTTCATGGATTATCCACGGTTCTTCAGTTAGAAAGACATGGCAGTTTAAAAAGGCATAAGTAATGACAATAACAGTTGATGTCACAAGTGGATAGAGGAGTTTCATGGGATCCCATCCCTAGTGAAGAGCTACAGGCAATTAATAACTGCTGAAAGAGGGAGACAGTCTTCCCCAGGGATGAGCCCCCTAATTTGTTATTCAATATGAAGTGGTCATTCCTAAAAACATGCATACCCAGCAACATTAAATGGGCTCAGCAGGTTTTGTGTGTGTGTATGTGTGTGTGTGTGTGTGTGAGTGTGTGCGCGCACGCATGCACGCACGCATGCACGCACATCGGTAATAATTAAAGAAAAGAAAAAAGCAATAAACATGAGACTGAGCAGTTGGAGGAGCATATGAGGGGTTTGAGGGGAAAGAGAGAGGGAGGAAATCATGTAAACAAATTATACACATATACAATTCTTAAAATAAATTTTAAAAAAGGAATGTCAAATATATCATTCCAAGACCTACTGAAAAATCATGACTACCTTATATCCTAAGCATTTGTTAAAGTCACGCCAAATGTGTCCAAATCTGCCATATAATATGTCTTAATTACTTTTCTGTTGCTATGATAAAACACCAGGAAGGCAACTTATAAAAGGAAACATTTCATTTGGGTTACAGTTTCAGAGGGACAGAGTCCATGATGGCAGTGTAAAGGCATGGTGAAAGAAACAGCTGAGAGGTATCTTGATCCACAAGGAGGTAGACAGAGATACACTGAGGATGATGTGGTTCTTTTGAAAGGTCAAAGCTCACCTGCAGTGACACACCTCCAACAAAGCCACACCTCTTAATCTTTCCCAAACAATTCTACCAACTGGGGACAAATTATTCAAATATATGAGCCTATGGGGACCATTCTCATTTGAACTACCACATAATGCAAGGGAGTTGCTTGATGTGGCTTCTTAATTACAGTTTTACTAATTAAATATGTTTTTACATGCAATTTAAACTACACTCTTAAACATTTATTAAAACACAGATGCCAAAGGGCTGGAGAGATGGTTCAGCTGTTCATAGCACTTGCTGCTCTTGCAGAGGACCCAAAGTCTTTTCCCAGCACCCATACAACATCTCACAGACATCTATAATTACAGTTCCAGGGCATCCATGACTTTGTCTGGCTTCCACAAGGACCAGACACATATACAGTACATATACATAGTCACAGGCAAAACACTCATAAATAGAAACACATTTTTGAAAAAGCATGGAATACTACTTCTTTGTAGAACAGTTTGAAAACATGACTGGTGCCTATCTAGGTAATGGAAAGAACTAGATGATGAGATGGAGAAAGGGTTAGAGAAGGCTGTGGTAAGTGTGCTGCCATAAGTGAAGCTGTGGTAAGTGTGCTGCCGTAAGTGCTCAGCTCCCTGAGAACTTCCCTGCCTCCCTACCCTGTTGAGGATGGCTCTGTCTCTTGCAGGAAGTAGCTCAAGTGCCAGCCCCTCAGAGGGATTATCTGCAACTGAAGACAAAGATCAGCATTTTAGGCTGAACTGTGTCTCCCCAAATCCTTATGTGAAAGCCGTGAGGTTAAATCATATCATAAGGGCAGGCTCCTAATCCCATAGAAGTCATGTCCTTACAAAGAGAGAGAGAGAGAGAGAGAGAGAGAGAGAGAGAGAGAGAGAGAGAGAGAAGCTGGGCAGTGGTGGCCCATGCTTTTAATCCCAGCACTTGGGAGGCAGAGGCAGGTGGATCTCTGTGAGTTCAAGGTCAGCCTGGGCTACAGAGTGAGTTCCAGGAAAAGGTGCAAAGCAACACAGAGAAACCCTGTCTCAAAGAGAGAAAAAAAAAAAGAGAGAGAGAGACACCAGAAAGTCCCTTCTCTCTCTCCACAAGTGTGCCCAGTAAAAAGGGAGTGGGAAGACAGGCCAAAAAGTTGCTGTCCCCAAGCTGAGAACCAAAGCCTCACCAAACCCAACCCTGCAGGCACTAGAAGAACTTGACCTTCTAGACTTCCAATGCACAGAACTAAGAAAAAATAATTTTTTTGTATAAGCTACTCAGCCTGTAGTAATTTGCTTTAATAATTCAAGCATTCCAATACAATCCCGAAACAGATATGGAAGAAAATACATTTAAATGAGCTCAGCCATGGAAGTTTCCATTTTATCATCATGAGGTTATTTGGATTTAATTGCATTGGATCACGTCAGTATTTTTCTACCTGAACAGAAATAAATGATTTTTGACATGTAGGCCTCAAACATGAGTTTTAATGGATTTGAAGTGATCTCAGCTTTATCCAGTGGCTTTCTGTCCTCATTGCCCATAATGCAGAGCTTTTCACATCCCCTTAAATTGCTAATATGTCCAAACATCTTGGTTTGTTGGTTTTTTTTTTTTTAGATCATCCTGTTTAGTTTTTGTAGTTTCTCTTTCTTTATTCATGCTTTCCTGGTGTTTTATATCAAGGACAGGAACAGCATGGCACCAGCATGGCCACCCCCCAACCAGTGTTTCTGACAGTCCTGGATCTGCACACAGCCTCCCATTTCTTCTCTCATGCAGTCACCCAGGCAGCCACTGCCAATGTAAATCACAGGAAAGGAAAACTATTTTTTATCCCCCTCTTTTATGCCTTTTATCAAATTTGACTTTAGAGGTTAGATCTGATACAGATTTAAATGATCTCTATGGCCTTTACCCACTGTATAGTTGTATTTCTTCTGATCAGAGATGCTGAGCTCATCCACTCTGGAAACAATATCCACCCCCTCCAACTGCGCACTGCACACACTACACAGACAATGGGGGGGGGGTGTCCCTCATTGTTCATATTTTCATTGGCTCCACCACTTTTTTTTAACTATTTTTCAAATAAATTTTAATATTGAGTTGTTGGCTTACAATAATGTCAATGACTCAGTCATAAAAACAACTAATTTTTCAAAATGTTCTAAATGTCTTTGATAAATACTAAATAAACAAAAGGTCTGTACTATTGTTAAGTGCTGTTCCAAATAACAAGACATCTAGTTTAGTATGATAGTGCCAACCTAAGTGCTCCAATTTTTTTCAACAAATATCATTGAAAGTAGGAAAAGTCAAAAGCATAATCCATTCCTAAAACTGAACTCTGCCATAACACTAGTCCAAATCTGGGAGGAATTTGTGCGATTGGCATAGTTAATACAATAGATTAGAAATCACTTTGGAAGACAGAAACAGAGACACTCTTAGAGGAGAGGAAGGTGGGGGCAAACACTTTGACCTGCCTTCTAGCATGGCACTAAGAGGAACATATTGTCATCTCAGAGGAAAGAGTATGGCATAGGTTGTCCACACTTCCTCTTAGTAGAATGAAGCATGAAAGAGACATTATGAGATCTGTGGTGGTATTGTGCCCCCCCCAAATATTGTGCACCCTAATAAACTTATCTGGGGTCAGAGAACAGAACAGCCACTCAATATAGAGGTCAGAAAATGGTGGCACACACACCTTTAATTCTAGCATTCTGGATCTCAGTGAGTTCAAAGCCACACTGGAAACACCCAGGCATGGTGACACGTGCCTTTAATTCCCAGCAAGTGATGGCAAGAAGCAGAAAGGTATATAAGGTGGGAGGACCAGGAACTAGAGCTTAGTTAAGCCTTTAGGCTTGTAGCAGCAGTTCAGCTGAGATCCATTTGGATGAGAACTCAGAGGCTTCCATTCAGCTGAGGAATTGGCAAGATGAGGTGGCTGTGATTTGCTCTGCTTCTCTGATCTTTCAGCATTCACCTCAATACCTGGATCCGGGTTTGTTTTTATTAATAAGACCTTTTAAGATTCGTGCTACAGAGATCTTTTTCTTGATTGGATTTATTTCTTCTCCTTGTACTTGTCAGGATGATGAAGTTTCTCTGAACACTTCTGTAGGTTACTTTTCAGAATTCTGCCCTGCCTCTGAGTTGGCCAGTGTGAATGCCTCTTCCTTCTTTCTAGACTTGGTGCAGGCTCATTATTTCTGATGGTTAACCTTCACTGTCAACTTGACTGGATTGAGAATCAGCAGGTGAATATACCTCTGGCTGTGTCTGTGAGGATGTTTTCAGAAAGGTTTTACAGAGGATGGAAGACCCATCCCCAGCGTGAAAAACACCATCCCTTGGGCTGAGGTTGCAGACTGAATAGAAAAAAGGAAGCGAGCAGAGCACTGGTGTCCACCCCTGCTTCCTGACACAAACCACAACGCAGGCAGTCACCTCCAGCTGCCGCCACCATGCTTTCTCTGCCATCATGTACTGTGTCTTCAAAATGTCAATCAAAATAACCTTCTTCCCTTGAGTGGCTTTCCTCACGTGTTTTGTCATGCCATGAAAAAAAGTAGCTCATAGATTAGCTTTACTCCATCCAGAGACAATATGCCTGGGCTCCGTGCTTATCAGTGAGTGGTGACTGTCCTAGTTACGGTTACTATTGCTTTGATGAAACACTATGACCAAAGTAACTTGGGGAGGAAAGGGTTTATTGGTTTATGCTTCCACATCATTAAAGGAAGTCAGGAAAGGAACTCACACAGGTTATGAACCTGGAGGCAGGAGCTGATGCAGAAGCCATGGAGGGGTGCTTCTTACTGGCTTGCTCCTCATCGCTTGCTCAGCCTGCTTTCTTATAGAACTCAGGATCACCAGCCCAGGGATGGCATCACCCACGATGGGCTGGGCTGGGCCCTCCCCCATCAGTCACTAATTAAGAAAATGCCCTACAGGCTTTTCTACAGCCTGATCCTACAGAGGCATTTTCTTTTCTTTACTTAATTTTTTTTTTTTTTTGGTTTTTTTGGTTTTTCGAGACAGGTTTTTTTATGTGTAGCTTTGCGCCTTTCCTGGATCTCACTCTGTAGACCAGGCTGGCCTTGAACTCACAAAGATCTGCCTGCCTCTGCCTCTTGAGTGCTGGGATTAAAGGCGTGCTCCACCACCGCCCTAGAGGCGTTTTCTTAACTGAGGTTCCCTCCTCTCAGATGACTTTAGCTTGTGTCAAGTTGACATTAAACTAGCAAGCAGAGTGACCATAAGCATTCTTTCTGTTCATTCATGACCTGCCCAGGAAAGATAATGAATTCATCAGAGCAAGTTTAGGGGAGCAATATTTTGACACTAATTGCTTTGGTTTTTACATATATACATATGTATCATATATGCTTAAAATATTCACTATGTTGTGATATATGTACATAGCAAAATGATGAAGAAAAAATCTACACCCATTTACTATCAATTACCATTTCCTCTCCCCCCCATGTGTATATATACACAGGTATGTGTGTGTATTCATGCACATGTATGTATGTATCCACATATGCATATGCATGTTTTCTGAGAGCTTCTAAAGTTTCTTGCCTTGGCAATCTTTGGTATGCTCTGCAGTATTATCATTACATAGTCATTATACTGCCCATTACATGACTCTGGGCTTCTGTCTCTCCATGCACAGGCTGCAGGTAGGCACTCTGGCCCAATGTTATGGGAAAAGAAAAACCACATGAGATTAACAGAGCATAGTTGTTTCTTGGCTCCTTCCTCACAGAGCTCTGGAAGCTGAGCCAGAGGGCTACATCAGGAGAGGTGTTTCTGAAACTCAAAAACTGTGTTTTAAGTACAAAAAAGTAAAATCCATGCTATGAAAAACAGACAGCTTAAAAGGCGTTGCCAATCCTGAGACTCAATTAGAAGAGCAAAGTGAGTCAGAAAATCAGAGGCCACTAAATGTCCCCAACTATGCTGGCCTCTCCTGGAATGAGTCCTGGGAGAAGAGAAGTAAAGTTCTACCTAAAGTGGGACTTTAAAAGCAGAGGAGGCTGGCCAGGTGGTGGTGCACGCCTTTAATCCCAACAATCGAGGGGCAGAGCCAGGCAGATCTCTGTGAGTTCGAGGCCAGCCTGGTCTACAGAGCGAGATCCAGGACAGGCACCAAAGCTACACAGAGAAACCCTGTCTCAAAAAAAGCAGAGGAAGCTGGTGTATCAGTGCACACTTGTACTCCCAACACTCGGGAAGCAGAGGCAGGAAGATCTCTGAGAGTGCCAGAACTACATAGAAAAACCCAGTCTCGATTAAAAAAAAAAAAAAAAGAATGCAATGGCTACGGCTGTTCCCTAACATGTATGCACAGGCACACAATGCTGTACAGAAGGTTCTGGGTAGGCTGACTCCTTACACACAGTAACAAGTCGGAGCTCCCAAGCACCGGAAACAAAGACAGGCGGAAGAAGCTCAATGGGCACAGATGGGCACAGCAAAGTCAACGCAGGGTGAGTTAGAGCTCCTTCCTGTCAAGGGTGTAGGTACCCAAGGCAGGGACCAGACGCCTCCCCGTGGTACCCACCATACTATTTAGGGTCCCAGCTCTGGGGAAAGAAAAAAGGAAAGAAACTCTCCCTTTGGAATGGGAATGAGGGTGACAGAAGAGTTAGCCTGTCTGTTTAAAGCTGAAGTAACTGAGATCAGTTGAAAATGGGCTGTGATAAAACTTCCTGCCATCGCACACTTAAAATGAGGACTAATGAAGATCGCATTTATCACTTTCACACCCCGCTGATGATTCAGTCCCTCTCATTAAGTAGGCTCACTGGCTTCCTATAGTCATTTGCCTTATTCCTTGCTATACCAACCACAGAATATATTAAAACAATGCCTCCTGGCACACATCACTAGAACAGGGCTTTACGTAACTCCCACCCCCACCTCACCTGGTAGCAGATGCCTGAAATCCCAGCAATTAGGAGGATGAGGCAGAGATCCCAAAATCAAGGCACCCTGGGCCTCCTAGCCAGACCCTGTTCCCCTCCTCCTCACCGAAAGAAAATCTCTGAATGGGCCTGCATCTTCCAAGATACAATGTGCCTCCATAGTTCCTAAACTAATAAGAAAACCACAACACAAGGAAGCACTGTACCCTAGAAAAATCAAGCTACTTCTAGGCCAGGGACCATGAGTGTTTGCAAAGTAGAAAATGAAACCAGCCAGGCCAGAGGCTCCTGCAATAAACAACCTGCCCAGTTGTATTGTGACGCTGAGAATGAAAATCACAATTAGCTATTTTTCTTAATAAGAATAGTGGGAAGATGTTAATTTTTCTGGTTAGCCAATGGAGACAGAGGCAGGAGGATAGCAGTAACTTCACAGCCAGCCTGGGCTACAGTATGAGACACTGTATTAAGAGAGAGAGAAGAGAGAGGGGAAGGAGAGAGAGTGGGGCAGAGAAAGAAGGGAAGGGAGGGGAATGGGAAAGAGTTTGGATTCTTTTTCCAGTGTCCATGCCCTTTACTTACGAAGCAACATGGAAGCAAGAAAATTGCCCGAATTTGTTTCTACTTAATTCAGATAATCTAATTAATTATCTGCATCTTTATATCAATGTCCTCTTCTGGTTAGATTCCAGGATAAACCATCCTCCAGAAATGTAGATGCCTAAGCACAGAACCTCTCTACAGACAGCTTCATCTCCAGTTTATCCTTAACTTCTCTCCATGGAGCTTCTAGCTCCTCACATTAAGTCATCAGAAGCAGATGTGCTAAAGCTATATATACACCAAGCCTTAAAACTGCTTTTAATGTTTCCTGGAGATTTATCTCACATGTAGAATAGCCCCAGGTGGCCATCCCTAAAAAATAAATTCTAGAAATAGTCTAAGCCTCAGATTCCTCATATCAAAATGGTGCTTATACTATCCACTTTGTAGAACTCTGGGAGGGTTGGTTGGGAGTGGGGGAATACCCAGCACAATTCTAGCCACAGTAAATGGCTGGGTCTTAATCTTGTGAACGTGTGGTTACAGTGAGGTCATATTGTCAGTAAGAATGTAAATTTCCCTGATACATACCACACCCCTAAAAAAGTATCAAAAGAAGGGAATGAGGGGCAGAGAAAAGGACAAAGAGAAGGAAGAAGGAAGGGAAGGAGGGAAGGAGAGGGGGCAATCTTCCCACTTCAAAAAATCCAAATTAATGATGGTTCTTCCCACTTCAAATTACATAATTAATAAAGATCCCTCACAAGTGTACCCAGCCTCTTGGGCTTTAGGTAATCACAGATGTACAAGGCCAACAACCAAGAATTGTAGTCATCACAACTTGTAGCCCTGTTGGAATATGGTGAAACCTTTAAGAGATGGAGAGTACCTGGGTTTGGTTCCCAGCACCTACATGGCAGTTTACAACTGGTTGTAACCTGGTGAAACCTTTAAGAGATGGGGTCCATTGGGAAAAGGTTGGGTCACTGGGGGCATGCTCTTGAAGAGGATATTTGGAATCTGGTCCCTTCCTCTCTTTCTTCTTTATTTTTTTAGAGATATGTTTATTTACTTATTATTTTTATGTATGTATGTGTGCCTACATGACTCATGGTATACCACATGCATGGAAAATTCCTTGGAGGCCAGAAGAGGGCATAAGGTCCCCTAGAATCAGAGTTATAGCCAGTTATAAGCTGCCGTGTGGGTGCTGGGAACCAAACCCAGGTACTCTGCAAGAAGAGTGGGTGCTCTTACCCACTTCCCCCCTTTCATGGCTCCCTTGTCATTATGGGGGGGACAGCTTCTTCCACCATACATGCCCCACCATGATGTTCTGCCTCACCACAGACTCAAAGGCAACAGGACCCGTAAACCATGGACAGAAACATGCAGAACTCTGAACCAAATTAAGCATTTTATCCTTGAAAACTGACCATCTCAGGTGTTTTATCACAGTGACAGAAAGCTGGCCAATCCCTTAGTGCAAACAGCAGAAAGGAGTCCTTCAAATACCCATCCTGGTTATTTTATGCCTACCAATGCCTATGTGTAACTCAGGGAAAACTCGTTTCAAAAAAAAAAAAGGATCTTAATTTACCATAGATCAATAGCCCAGAGCCATTTGGCAAATGAATAAAACCCTCCAGCTAAACATTTTAAGCCCACTCTATATCAGCCCTTGCCCATGCAAGTTTCATTGGCAGTCCTGATGTCCCTGTCTCCATGCTCTTCAGTTATGCACGTACCACAGAGCTGAAACTCTGGAGAAATTCAGACTCCAAACATTCAGGAGTAGAGCATATGGCTTTCCAGAAGCAGGGCAGCAGTGACATGTGTCTTTACAAACGTCCCTGTTGCAATGTGCTCCAGCTGCTTAGGAACAGCGTGTCTGTTTTGGCTTTCACCCTCCTCTGTTCACAAATTAGCTTTTCAGCTGGGCTTAAGTATGGAAAACAGACAGCTTCTGAAGAGGAAGAGCCTTGCCAGGCAGAACTGAAGAGCATATTCAGATGCTAGGCTAAAAAGTCATAGTATTTAGCCATTTTGTTGATTTAAGAAAACAGTTGTGACTTTGTCCAGTCACAGAAATATCTATCCGTCCATACTGAAGCACTGAGCTTTGTATGTAAAACTGTTAGGAGGAAATGTGGCCTTCTTGCTCCAGAAGAACCCCCAATTACACAAATTATTAGGTGCACAGCTCCACACCACAGTACCAATCACTATCACCCTCCATTATCTCTTACAAGACCTATTTCAGACCCCTACATTCAGGGCTGTAGCAATGACCCAACATGATACTCGTTGCTATGTAACAATTCCCTTCCCCCTCTCCCTTGCCTTCATCCTCCCTATCATGGATGGCTGATGAGAGCAGAGGCGATACTAACACTGTGGACCATTGTAACCTCATACCTATTGTGGAACTTCACATATAACAGGCATTCAATGTTGGTGTGTGTATGGAACAGAGGAGCAATTGCCTTTCTGGTCGTACTGGTTTCTTCTCTCCATTTGCACACAGCTCCCCTACCCCTGCCATGGGCTTCCAACTTCACACTTTACTATGCCCAGATAGTTTTTTGAGTGACTGAAAACAGTATGGTTTGGGGTTCCTTACAACACAATTTTTCTCAAAATCCATGTTTGCTTCATTCATGTGTGTGATGGTTAATCTGATTGTCAGTTCTACTGGACTGAAATTATTAACCACATCTATGTGCTTGTGAGGACATCTCCAGAGAGGAATAACGAAAGGTAGAGAATCCACTATGGGGATGGACATTGCCATCCCATGGGCTCTGGGTGCCAGGTGGAGTAAAGAGGAAGAGTGGGAAAGGCTGGAGGGCAGGCATTCTCTGTATCTGCTTCCTGGTTTCCATGCTGTGAGCTGCTTTGCTCTACCACACCCTGGCCATGATGGACTGGAACCTCCGAAACCTTGAGGTGAAATAAATGTTTCTTCATTTCAGCAGTTCACGTCAGGTATTTTGTCAGAGTGATGAAAAGTATAGAATACTGTGTAGGCTGCCAGAGAAGTCACAATGATGTACATGGCTCTGGAGAGTTGGTTGGTTCATTGTAACTCAAAGGGCAATAAAGATTCATATTTCTTCAATTCCAAAAGCAGAGAGAACAACCCTCTCCAAAGCTCAGGGAATATCCCAGAAGTAGGGTATCAAAAAAATATAAAAGCCAGAGGATGGGGAGACATTCGGCACAAAGACATCTTATGGACATGCATAGCCATTCCCCTTATACACTCACTGAAGGTGTGGTTATCTACACGTGGCTTGCTCCAGATTGGTCCCTGTCAACATTTCATCATGGATGAGGGAAGAGCCTGGGAGGCCCATTTCTCCCTATAGGTCTACTGTCTCTAATGGTTCTGAGAGAGGGGATGCCATTTTTTTTTTCAGTGCTGAGGCTATAATAAATTGTTTGTGTTCCAGCAAATATGATCAGTAGCCAAATGAAACATACTGTTTATTGATAGTGCTAACAGAGCAGAGCTTTAGTGAAAGCTGAATTGCGGTCACAGTGAGACAATCAGCTTCCTATCCATGAGCCCTGACATTAACTAAACCTCAAGTAAAGCCATAACTAAGACATACAACCCCAGATCCCCTTACCCACATGGACCAGAACCAGAGGCTGTCTTGTCAGTCCAGAAAAAGAGGAACATAAGCTGTTACCAGTGTTTTTGATCTTAGCCATTCTGTCAGGTGTAAGATAGTATCTCAGAGTTGGTTTGATTAGCATTTCCCTGATGACTAATGATGATGTGCAGCAATTCCTTAAATGTCTTTCAGCCATTTGAGATTCTTCTGTTGAGAATTCTCTGTTTAACTATGAAGCTCATTTTTTAATTGGATTGTTTGGTATTTTGATGTCTAGTTTCTTGAATTCTTTATGTATTTTGGAGATCAGCCTTATGTCAGATGTGGGATTGGTAAAGATCTTTTCCCATTCTGTAGGCTGTCATTTTATCTTATTGACCATGCCTAGTGCCTTACAGAAGCTTCTCGGTTTCAGGAGGTTCCAATTATTAATTATTGCTCTCAGTGTCTGTGCTACTGGTGTTGTATTTAGGCAGTAGTCTCCTGTGCCAATGCATTCAAAACTAGTTCCTACTCTCTCTTCTATCAGGTTCAGTGTAACTGGATTTATGTTGAGATGTTTGATCCACTTGGACTTGAGTTTTGTGCACGGTGACAGATATGGACCTATTTGCAATCTTCTACATGTTGACATCCAGTTATACCAGCATCATTTATTGAAAATGCTTTCTTTTTTCCATTGTACAATTTTGGCTTGTTTGTCAAAAATTAGGTGTTCATAGGTGTATGGGTTAATGTCGGGGGTCTTCAATTCAATGCCATTGGCCCATATGTTGGTGCATATGCCAATACCAAGCTGTTTTTTTATTACTATAGCTCTATAGTAGAGCTTGAGGTCAAGGAGGGTGATGCCTCCAGAGGTTGCTTTGCTGTACAGGATTGTTTTAGCTATCCTGGGTTGTCTGTTTTTCCATATGAAGTTGAGTATTATTCTTTCCAGGTCTGTGAAGAATTGTGTTGAGATTTTTATGGGGATTGCATTGAACCTGTAGATTGCTTATGGTAAGATTGACATCTCTACTATGTTAATCTTACCTATCCATGAGCATGGGAGATCGTTCCATTTTCTGATATCTTCTTCAATTTCTTTCTTCAGACTTAAAGTTCTTGTTATACAGGTCTTTCACTTGCTTAGTTACAGTTACTCCAAGGTATTTGATATTATTTGTGGCTAATGTAAAGGATGATGTTTCTCTGATTTCTTTCTCAGCCTATTTATCATTTGTATATAGGAGAGCTATTGATTTTTTTTAGTTAATCTTGTATCCTGCCACATTACGGAAGGTGTTTATCAGCTGTAGGAGTTCCCTGATAGAATTTTTGGGGTCACTTATGAATACTATCATAAAGGGGAACACTCCTCCACTGTTGGTAGGAGTACAAATTTGTACAACCACTTTGGAAATCAGTATGGTGGTTTCTCAGAAAATTGGGAATCAATTTTCCTTAAGACCCAGCTATACCACTCTTAGGCATATACCCAAGGAATGCTCAATCATACCACAACAACACATGCTCAACTATTTGCATAGCAGCATTATTCATAACTTCCTGAACTTGGAAACAAGCTAGATACCCCTTAACCGAAGAACGGATAAAGAAATTGTGGTACATATACATAATGGAGTACTACTCATCAGAGAAAAACAATGACATCATGAAATTTACAGGCATGGAACTAGATGGAACTAGAAAATATCATCCTGAGTGAGGTAACCCAGACTCAGAAAGACAAACATGGTATATACTCACTCATAAGTGGTTACTAGAAGTAAAGCAAATGATAACCAAACTACAACCCACAGCTCCAGAGAAGCTAGCTAACAAGGAAGACCGTAAGGGGGATGCATTGATCACCCTGAAAAGGGGAAATAGATTAGATCTCCATGAGTAAACTGGGGATGAGAGGAAGGGCAATGGAAGGTAGGGGGTGGGGGATGAGAACATAAGGGAATGAGATGGTTGAGCTAGAACAGGGACGGAGTGGGAGAGCAATGAAAGAGATACCATGATAGAGGGAGACTTCATGAGGATAAAGAGAAACCTGATGTTAGGGAAGTTCCCAGGAACCCACAAGGATGACCCCAGCTTAGACTACTAGCAATAGTGGATAGGGTGCCTGAACTGGCTTACCCCAGTAATCAGATTGGTGAATATCCTAACTGTCATCATAGAGCCTTCATCCAGTAACTGATGGAAGCAGATGCAGAGATCCACTGCCAAGCACCAGGTGGAGCTCTGGGAGTCCAGTTGAAGAGAGGGAAGAGGGATTCTACAAGCAAGGGGCATCAAGTTCATGATGGAAAACCCTACAGAGACAACTGAACCAAATCAGTGGGAACTCATGAACTTTAGACCAACAGCTGTGGAGCCTCCATGGGACTGGACTAGGCCCTCCTGCATACGCGAGACAGTTATGTAGTTTGACCTGCTTAAGGAACCCTCTGGCAGTAGGATCAGGATCCATCCCTGGTGCATGAGCTGGCTTTTTGGAGCCCACTACCTATGATGGGACACCTCACACAGCCCTGATGCAGGGGGAGGGGCTCGGACCTGCCTCTACTGGGTGTACCAGGCTCTGCTGACTCTCTATAGGAGGCCTTACCTTGTTGGAGGAGGGAATGGAGGATGGGTTGGGTGGGGAGGCTGGAGGGATGGTAGGAAGGAAGAAAGGGGGATCTGTGGTTGATGGGTAAATGAATAAAAAAATCCTTAATAAAAAAAAGGATAAAGAAAGAACCATGGCATTGCAACCTGCCATCAGCATGGGTCTGGAAGAAGAAACTACGAAGAGGGCATGTCATTGATGTGATACCATTGACATGGCAGCCATGCACAGCTGAATGTCACACATTAATTTCAAGTTCCAAGCTACTGCTTAATCTTTATCTTTTAGGAAGAAGTGATGGAGAAATGAGGAAAAGAAATTAACACCATCCCTAGCACCACCACCACACCAGTTAGTTCAGACGTCCATGGGCTAAAGCCAAAGTGAATGAATATTATTCCCCAAAGGAGTCTAGACACACCTTAGGTGCTGCAGCAGGTGCCTGGAGAATGGATGAATCGTGACTTCTGGATCTGGATCTTGGTCCTGAGTCCTGTGGCACAGCCAGACCTCCACATTTCCACTTCTCCCTCAGCTTTCCCCATGTCTCATGGAAGAAAAATGGGAAATCATTCGTTGTATGATTGCTCAGGTCATAACATTCTTCCAGTTCCACAGAACTATTGCTCAGTTAAATATGGTCTACCCTGAAAAGACTGATTTGTTACCCAGAAGGCAGAATTGGACCTTCGTTCGCCCCACCCCCATCTGTAAAGATAAATGGTGGTGGGGTTTATTGAGAAGAACTCATCCCGCCTTTGCTAACCAGAACGTCCCTTGACCCTCTTCACTGGATTCCCTATAATAATTGGCCTGCAAACTTTCTATTTCACAAATACTGAATTATCTCTTTTATGTCATCAGCCTAAGTGTTTTAAATTGTTTTTTTAACTGAAGACTTTCCCCAAAACAAACAAAAAGCAATAAAACCTTCCTTGATTTTTCATAAGAAAGCTAAATTTCATCAAAAAATGAAATTAAATTATTTCTGCAATATTTCATAATATTATACTAGTTAGAGCAATCTCCTTTTGACTTATTATCTGATGTATTTTTCTTGGCCTTACAGCATTGGAAATCATCCTTCACTAAATAATTTTTTAAAGTATGATTTGCTCTATGACATGAGGTTTTCAAAGGAATATTATTTTCTTTTTCATATAATTTTAAAACACTTCATTTCTTCAGACATGAAAACTAACTTGACCATCCAACTATACCAACAGATTAAATACACAAAAATGGTAAAAATAAAATATTGTCCCTAGTAAGATGGAATCACAACATGAGTTCATTTTTTTCAGATTATTAGAAAAGGACCGAGAAGGAACTGATAATCTCCATTATTTGGCTCGTGGTGACATCACTCCAGATTTTTCCTAGGAAATTTGCATAACAAAATATTCCATCTACATGTATTATGGAAATTAATAAATTTTGCTCCAAGAATGATTATTGATGTTCTTGGCCATATTCTCTACTTTTTCCATTATCAGCCTACATAAAGAGATTAAAGCAATTCTCTAGGGTTGGGTACATATCTGGGAAAAGTATTTGTAATAGATTCTAATTTATGAATTTATTCTAATTAAATATTGCAGCAGGGTCCCCTTAGACTATGAACTATGTAAAAACTTGGTATCCTATGGAGTTAAGAGACCTGACCACTAGTCAACCACTTCACTGCCAGCTGACCATGAACAAACTGGGATGTCTGTCCTGTAATTTTGTCACTTATAAAACAGAGATAAAGTCAAAATCTACCATGTGTGAAGACAAATATAGCTCCTGACACATGTAGATATTCAATAAATGTTATTTTCAGGCAAAATATGTGTGAATAATTTCATAACTTTAAAAAGAGGTTTTTCCATGCGTTGTATCAAAGCAAAAAAAAGTGGAAGTATTCATAAACTTAAATATATAAAGTATAAAGATTTTAAAAGATATTTTTAATATATGTGTATTGTACAGGTGCTCTCAGATACCAGAAGACAGTGCTGGATCCCTTGGGGCTGGAGTTATAGATGGTTCTGGCTCAGGTGGATGCTGAGAACTGAACTCAACTCCTCTGCAGGAACAGTATGCATTCTTAACCATTAAACCATCTCTCCCACTCCAAATGTGATTGATGTTTTTTAAAATGACAAAAATATTGCAATCATGGTAAAGGACAAACACCTGGAAGAAAAGGTTTGCAACATAGTCACTAACAAATAGGTAAACAGCTGCAATGCAGAGAGGTAGAAAAGTAACTAAAGGAGAGGAATCAACGATTCAAAACAAATCAGGGCCAGTAAATATGTGAACAGATGTTCAGTCTCACTAGCAATCAAAGAAATGCAAATAAACAACAGACTGGCAATGATTAAAGAGACGGACCAGACCCAGCATCTGTGAGTGAGTGTGCAGTAGGCTGGCCTCATGCACTTCCGGTAAGTGAACTTTGGAGAAAGCCTTTTTAGATGGCTATTGAAGGTTACGCATCAAAACTCAAAAGATGCATTCCCTTTACTTTGTGGATTTTCTTTTATAGCCTACCTACAATTTTTCAGTTATCAGATGCAAAACAATTTCTGTTTTTCAAAATTAAAAGAATTTACTTCCCCCTCTTCTTGTGGTTTTAATGAAAGATAAGAGCTCAGGCAGGCTTATAGAGAGTAATAATATTAGTAACAAGAATAACAATACCCCTGATACCATGTGACAACTCATGAACTACAGAGGGGGTTTCTTGCCCTGATTCTCACACCTCCTGAACAGGAACAAAATGGGGAAAACTACTTATCCTGGGAATAGCCATAAGCCTCCAGGCTCTGTTAATCCTCTGTGTACCTGCCTTCAGCCCACAGATGGTCCTGAAGTGGAAAGAAAGCTGGATTCAGGACCCTGGAGGATCTTCTCCACTAACACCTGCGTACATCTTCCTACTCTGTGGCATTCACTGACTGGTAAAGAGATCTGTCCTCATTCTAAGTGGGTAATGCTAGTCCTCTCCTCAAGCTCCTTGCCAGATCTCACCAATAAAGGAGGAGAATTGCCCCTTCCTTCTCTTATCTATGTCCCCATTGGAAACTGTGCTGGGTACAATTGGGATTAAACAAATTGCTCTGTGGCGATTTCAGCCCCCCAAGTTGGTGAAACCTGAATGCTGGCCACTTCAACTCTCTCCCCTATAACATCACCATTCTTCCAACACCGGATATCTAAAAGTTTATCCTACTTCTCATATTTTTGTTCAAAAAGGGGGTCAAAACAGGCTTCTGAAATTCACTCATACTTTATGTTATCCCATCAGCAACAGATTACATAACCATGTCATCAAAATTTAAACTAAAATAATGAGGTCATTGTAAAAATTCAAAACATTCAAATACAGACCAATAACAGGCGGGAGGTTCATGCTAACATTACAGGAATGGTGGGGGGTGGGACACATACTTCCTGAGGACCTAGTGTCGGTCCAGTCAGATGTGCGTATCAAACATCAGTGGGGCTTGAGGATTAGGTGTTAGGGGTTTTTTTTCTGAAATTTATTCTAAACCTCACTAATACTTATTGAGCTGTAAAAGGTGATATGAGCATAAAATTACCTAGTATTCTTTAGAGGGAGAGAGGAAGAAGTGAGGGAGAAAGAAGAAAGGAAAGCTGAAAAGAATAGAAAAAAACAGTAAAAGGCTTAGGGAAGAATAATCTGAAGTATGAAGTAGCAACTTTTCCCTGAAAAGAAATCTATAAATGAAGACTACTATAAAGGATCTTTATTACTGGACTCTCTTATTTTCAAATTTTAGCAAATGAAAATAAGTAAACTGTGATGGGAACATGAGGCGGTTATAAAAGGAGGTCGTAGATGAGTTCATAGCTGGCCATGATACTGGTTAGAAGCAGAAAGCCTCAAGTAGCCTAATGCAACTTGGAGGAGTGATAGGAAATCAATAACAACTCCCACTCAATGTTAGTTCACATTTTGGTAATGTGTATGATAGGAGGCCTTTCTTTCTATGGAGAATTAAGTGCCTATATTTTCATTCTCAATTAGCCAAAGTTCTGCAGCATGCCATGGCTCTAATGCAGAGCTGGGCAGGGAGGTCAGAAGCAGTTGAGTCAGCATGGAGGAAGGGCATTCCTTCCACAGGACCCCAGCTGGATACTCCCTGCAGAACAGTGGCTGAGGAGGAGGAGGTAGACACAGTATGCTCGGACATCGGCCCTTCCTTCTCAAGCTGATGACTCTGAGGTGATCTGGGAGGCTATGACAGAAAAAAAAGTATGAATATTAAGGAATCTTTTCACTGTCTCTCTAAGAAGTTTTGAAGTCCTAGTCCTTTTCTGTCTGTATTTAATAGACATTGCCAAAACAAGTAAACACAATATTGCTAAAAAAAAATTATTTAAAGACTCCACATAAGACATAAAGAAAAATTTATGCACATAATTGTGTGTGTGAGTCGAGGCTAATAGTGACTGAACAGCAGACATTGGGCAGTCCCCACCAGTCAACAAGCAGGTAAGTGACCCTACTGACAGCTGAATTCCACTGAATCCTGTTCCCCCAAGACTCACTACACCGCTCACCCCACCCACCTCTTCATCCTCCCTGTGGCCAGCCCTTCCCTGAAACTCCAGCAGACTCCATGGGCCCATATACAGCTCACACCAGTTGGAAGAACAGCAGACTTCATAGGCCCAGGTACAGCCCATACCAGTTGAAAGAACACCACCCCCTCCACTGGGCTCCATATTTGGTCTACAACTTTGGAAGAAGACTTTGGCTTTACAGGGAGCTAGGTTGGATCTAGGCACCCAAGGCTCCACAAACCTCAGCACAAATACCCTACTGGACTTGAAGACTTGCCAGTCACCAGAACCCTTGGCCACCTAGCCCAGAGACAAGAGAGGAAACAGAAAACAAAGAAACAAAACACCCTTCCAACAAAGACAAACACGAGAATCAACACCTGGACCTATAATCATCCCAAATCCAGATGCCTAAATGCCAGTGTAAGAATACATTCAATAACAGAAAGAGCAATATGTCACCACCAGAGCCCAGTGATCCTATGACAGCAAAACCTGAACATGCCAACACAAATGAAGCACAAGAAAATGACCTTAAAAATAACTTTCTGAATATGATAAAGACACTTAAAGATGAAAAATTCCCTTAAAGAAATCAAGGAAAAGACAAACAAAAATTGGAAGAAATCAATAAATCCCTTAAAGAATCCCAAGGGAAAAAGAAAAGAAAAGAAAAAAAAACAATCAAACAGATGAGAGAATGGTTCAAGGCCTAAAAATGGAAATAGAAGCAGTAAAGAAAGGAGTAACTGAGGGAATTCCAGAAATGAAAAACCTGGTAACCAAACAGGAACTACAGATGCAAGCAAGCATCACCAACAGAATAAAAGAAGTGGAAGACAGAATCTCAGGCAGTGAAGATACAATAGAAGAAATAGATTAATCAGTTAAAGAAATAGTTAATCAGAAAATATTAAATATAAAAGATTCCTAACACAAAACATCCAGGAAATACACTATAAAAAAAACTGAGAATAATAGGAATAGAAGAACAGTCCCAGCTCAAAGGTACAGAAAATATATTCAACAAAATCATAGAAGAAAACTTTCCTAACCTAAAGAAGGACATGCCTATAAAGGTACAAGAGGCTTACAGACCACAAAATAGGCTGGACCAAAATAAATAAATAAATAATAGTCCCCTTGCCACATAATAATCAAAACACTAAGTATACGAAATAAAGAATGAATATTAAAAGCTGTGAAGGAAAAAAAACAAGTAACATATAAAGGCAGACCCATCATAATTACACCTGAGTTCTCAATCCAGACTCAAAAACCCAGAAGGACCTAGACAGACTTCTTGCAGGCACTAAGAGACCACAGATGCCAGCCTACACTACTATACCCAGCAAAACTTTCAATCACCATAGATTAAAAAAAACCAAGATATTTAAAACAAGATATATCATGACAAAAGTAAATTTAAATAATACCTAATCATGAACTTAGCCCTACAGAAGATACTAGAAGGAAAACTCCAACCCAAGGAAATTAGCTGCACCCACGAAAACACAGGCAAGAGATGTCTCACACCAGCAAAACTCAAAGAAGGAAGGAAACAGAGAGAGAGAGAGAGAGAGAGAGAGAGAGAGAGAGAGAGAGAGAGAGAAACAACAAAAATAACAGAAATTAACAATCACTGGTCATTAGGTTATCTTAATATCAATAGACTCAATTCACCAATAAAAAGACACAGGCTAACAGAATGGATACAAAAACAGGATCCATCCTTCTGCTGCATACAAGAAACACAAATCAACATCAAACACTGAATAAAGAGTTGGAAAAAGATTTTCCAATCAAATGGACCTAAGAAGCAAGCTGGTATAGCTATCCTAATATCTAACAAAATAGACTTTAAACTAAAATTAATCAAGTGATGGAAAAAGACATTTCATATTCATCAAAGGAAAAATCCATCAAGATAAGTCTCAATTTTGAGCATCTATGCCCCAAGGGCACCCACCAACATTTGTAAAAGAAATATCACCAAAGCTTAAATCACACATTGAACCCCACACATAATTAGTGGGAGACTTTAACAGCCCATTCTCACCAATGGACAGGTCTTCCAGGCAGAAACTAAACAGAGAAATACGAGAACTAACAGATGTTATGACTCAAATGGACCTAACAGACACCTACAGAACATTTCACCCAAACACAAAAGAATATACCTTCTTCTCAGAACCTCATGGAACCCTCTCTAAAACTGATCACATACTCAGTCACAAAACAAATCTCAACAGATACAAAAAATTAGAATAACCCCCTGAATCTTTTTGGACCACCATGGGTTGAAGTTGGAGTTCAACAACAACACAAACTACAGAAAGCCTACAAACTCATGGAAACTGAACAACTCTCAGTTGAATTGCCACTGGGTCAAGGAAGAAATAAAGAAAGAAGTTAAAGACTTCCTAAAATTTAATGAAAATGAATGCACAATATACCAAATTATGGGACACAATGAAAGCAGTGTTAAGAGGGAAGTTCATAGCACTAAGTGCCGCATAAAGAGTTTGGAGACTTTCTTTCTCCCTCATTCTCTTTCCTCCTACTTATATTCTCTGCCCACCAGCCCCTCCTATCCCTCTACTCCTAGCTATTGGCTGTTCAGCTTTTTATTAGACCAATCAGGTGCCTTAGGCAGGCAAGGTGAAACAGCAACACATCTTTACATAATTAAACAAATGCAACATAAATGACATAGTTAAGGTAATAATTACATAACACACAACCAATGTAAAGGTGAACAGAGAGAATAGACTATAAAGTTGTCCTCTGACCTCCACATGTACACGGTGGCACATGTGTGCCCCCCTACCCACCACACACACACACACACACACACACACACTAATAATAAAATATTTTTAAAGTGTATAATGCTTAAAATAATAATATGCTTGGGTGCAGGAAGTCAGAGCAATGTTCAGTGGGATAAATGGGTGAAAAGGCCATAAAGAACACTAAAAAATTATTAAAAATAAAACCAACAATAAAAAAAAGAGTTTGGAGAAATCTTACACTAGCAACTTAACAGCACACCTGAAAGCTCTAGGAAAAAAAGAAGCAAACATACCCAAGAGATATAGATGGCAGGAAATAATCAAACTGAGGGCTTGAAATCAATAAAATAGAAACAAAGAAAACAATACAAAGAATCAATACACAAAGAGTTGGTTACTTGAGAAAATCAACAAGATAGACAAACCCTTATCCAAACTAACTAAAAGGCAGAGAGAGAATATGCAAATTAACAAAATCAGAAATGAAAAGGGGGACATAACAACAGATAGTGAGGATATCCAGAGAACTAGTAGGTCATTCTTCAAAAACCTGTACCCCGCAAAATTGGAAAATCTAAAACAAATGGACACATTTCTTGATAGATATTACATACCAAAATTAAATCAAGACCAGATAAACAATTTAAATAAACCTATAACCCCTAAGGAAATAAAAGCAGTCATTAAAAGTCTCCTAACCAAAAAAAAAAAAAAAAAAAAATCCCAAGGCTATATGATTTCAGGGCAGAATTCTACCACACTTTCAAAGAAAGCTAATACTAATACTCCTCAAATTATTCCACAAAATAGAAACAGAAACAACATTTTCAAATTCTTTTTATGAGGCTACAGTCACCCTGATACCCAAACCACACAAAGACTCAACAAAGAAAGAGAATTACAGACAAATTTCCATCATGAACATGGATGCAAAAATACTCAATAAAATACTGGCAAAGCGAATCCAAGAATACATCAAAAAGATCATCCACCACGACCAAGTAGGCTTCATCCCAGAGATACAAGGATGGTTCAACACACAAAAATCTATCAATGTATCCCACTACATTGAACAAACTGAAAGGAAAAAAAAAGCATGATCATCTCATTAGATGCTGAAAAATCCTTGACAAAATTCAACACCCTTTCGTGATGAAAGTCTTGGAGAGATCAGGGATACAGGGAACTTTCCTAAACATAATAAAAGCAACACACAGCAAGCCGACAGCCAACATCAAATTAAATAGAGACAAACTCAAAGCAATTCCACTAAAATCAGGAACAAGGCAAGGCTGTCCACTCTCTCCATATCTATTCAATATAGTACTCAAATTTCTATCTCGAGCAATAAGACAACAAAAGGAGATCAAGGAGATACAAATTGGGAAGGAAGAAGTCAAAGCATTGCTATTGCAGATGATATGATATTATACATGATTGACCAAAAAAATTCTACCAGGGAACTCCTACAGCTGATAAACATCTTTAGTCAAGTGGCTGAATACAAGATTAACTCAAAAACAATTAGTGGCCCTCCTATAGACAAATGATAAATGGGCTGAGAAAGAAATAAGGCAAATAACACCCTTTACAATACCACAAATGATATAAAATATCTAGAGGCAGGTGGATCTCTGTGAGTTCAAGGCCAGCTTGGGCTACAGAGTGAGTTCCAGGACAGGCTCCAAAGCTACACAGAGAAACCCTGTCACGAAAAACCAAAAAGAAAGAGAGAGAGAGAGAGAGAGAGAGAGAGAGAGAGAGAGAGAGAGAGAGAGAGAGAAACAAGGAAGGAAGGAAGGAAGGAAGGAAGGAAGGAAGGAAGGAAGGAAGGAAGGAAGAAAATATCTTGGGGGTAACTCTAACCAAACAAGTGAAAGACCTGTATGCCAAGAACTTGAAGTCTCTGAAGAAGGAAACTGGAGAAGATATCAGAAGATGGAAAGATCTCCTATGCTCATTGATCAGTAGGATTAACATAGTAAAAATGGCCACCTTACCAAAAACAGTCTACAGATTTAAATTTAAAAATTCCAACACAAATCTTTACAGACCTTGAAAGAACAATACTCAACTTCATATGGAAAAACAAAAAACCCAGGATAGCTAAAACAATCCTATACAATAAAGGAACTTCCAGAGGTATCACCATCCCTGATTTCAAGCTCTACTATAGAGCTATAGTAATAAAAAAAAAAAGCTAGTATTGGCATTAAAAACAGATAAGTGGATCAATGGAATCGAATCAAAGACCCTAACATAAATCCACACACCTATGAACATCTGATTTTTGACAAAGAAGCTAAAATTATACAATGGAAAAAAGAAAGCATCTTCAACAAGTGATGCTGGCGTAACTGGATGGCAGTATGTAGAAAAATACAAATAGTCCATATCTATCACCCTACATAAAACTCAAGCCCAGGTGGACCAAAGACCTTAATATAAATCTAGTTACACTGAACCTGATAGAAGAGAAAGTGGGAAACAGCCTTGAATGCATTGACACAGGAGACAACTTCCTGAATAGAACACCAGTAGCACAGACACTAAGATCAACAATTAATAAATGGGACCTCATGAAACTGAAAAGCTTCTGTAATGCAGAGGACACTGTCAATGAGACTAAACAGCAGCCTACAGAATAGGAAAAGGTCTTCACCATCCCCACATCTGACAGAGGGCTGATCTCCAAAATATATAAAGAACTCAAGAAACAAGACATCAAAAGAAACCAAATAATCCATTTTTAAATTGGGGTACAGATTTAAACAGAGAATTCTCAACAGAAGAATCTCAAATGGCTCAGAGACACTTAAAGAATTGTTTAATATCCTTAGCCATCAGAGAGATGCAAATCAAAACAACCCTGAGATTCCATTTTACACCAGTCAGGATAGCTAAGATAAAAAAACACTAATGTCGACGTGTCCCCCAGCCGGGCCGCAGGACTCTTTTTGCAGCAGCGACCACGGGTGCAGAGTCCGAGCTGCAGCGGCACGAGTCATGGCTGGACAGGCTTTCAGAAAGTTTCTCCCGCTCTTGACAGAGTATTGGTTGAAAGGAGTGCGCCGAAACCATGACCAAAGGTGGCATCATGCTTCCGGAAAAGTCTCAAGGAAAAGTATTGCAAGCCACAGTAGTGGCTGTGGGATCAGGCGCCAAAGGCAAGGGTGGAGAGATTCAGCCAGTCAGTGTGAAAGTCGGAGACAAAGTTCTTCTCCCAGAATATGGAGGCACCAAAGTAGTTCTAGATGACAAGGATTACTTCTTAATTAGAGATGGTGACATTCTTGCAAAGTATGTGGAATGAAATCACTGTTGAAATGGTGTCACATGAAGCTGCCCATTCCGCTGATGGTCTGAACTATTCATCATGTAAATAATTTCCATGCCTCCCTTTTATAATAAACTGATGATGCCCAAACTAAAAAAAAAATACCATTAATGTCAGATTATGCTGGAGGGAATGTGGAGCAAGGGGAACACTCCTCTGCTGCTGGGGGGAGTGCAAACTTGTACAACCACTTTGGAAATCAATATTGCAGTTTCTCAGAAATTTGAAAATCAATCTACCTCAAGACCCAGATATACCACTCTTCGGTATATACACAAAAGAAGCTCAATCATACCACAAGGACATTTGCTCAACTATGTTCATAGCACCATTATTTGTAATAGCCAGAACCTAGAAACAACCTAGATGCCCTTCAACCAAAGAATGGATAAAGAAAATGTGGCACATTTACACAATGGAGTATTACTCAGCAGTAAAAAACAATGACATCATGAAATATGCAGGCAAATGGATGGAACTAAAACATAACATCCTGAGTGAGGTAATCCAGACCCAGAAAGACAAACATGGTATGTATTCACTCATAAGTAGGTATTAGCTGTAAAGTAAAGGATAACTATGTTACAATCTGCAGCCCCAGAGAGACTAGGTAAAAAGGAGGGCCCAAAGGGGAACACATGGATTTCCCTGGGAAGGGGGAAACAGAAGAGATCTTCTGGGTAGAATGGGGATGGATAGAGATGGGAACATGAGGGATTGGGGTGAGGGGTAAATGAAGGGGGAGAGCAATGAAAGAGATGGCTTAATGGGGGAGGGGGCATTTCAGGGCCAGGTAGAAACCTAATGCAAGAGAAACTCCCACAAATCTACAAGGATGGCCCCAGCTAAGACTCTTAGCAATAGTGGATAGGTAGTCTGAACTGGCCGTCTTCTGTAATCAGATTGGTAACTACCCCAATTGTCCTTGGACAGCCTTCATGTAGTAACTGATCAAAACAGATGCCGAGATCTAACTGGCCTGCTCATGGGAGCTCACAGGCTATGGACCAACTGCTAGGGAGCCTGCATGGGCCTGGCCTGGGTCCTCTGCATATGTGTGGCTGACAGTTGTATGGCTTGGTCTGCTCCTGGGACTCCTGGCAGTCGGGGGAGGGGGTGGATGGGGAGGGGGCAGTCCCTAACACTTTGGCTGGCTTTTGGGAACTTGCTCCTAATACAGGGTTGCCTTGCCCAGACTTAATACAAGGAGAGGCGCTAAGTCCTACCTCAACTTGATATGCCATGCTTTGTTGCTACCCATGGAGGCCTGCCCCAAACAGAGATGGAGGTGGGGGTGGATTGGGTACTGGGGACAGAAGGAAAGGGGGGATGGAAGGAGGGAGAAGAAGAAGCTGCAGTCAGGTTGTAAAATAAATGAAAAAATTAATTAATAAAAATAAATAAATAAGTAGGCATTAAGAAAATTCTGTGATATGGAACTTTTTGCAGACAATCTTCCAACTTGATCTATTGGACATCCCACACCTTACCCAGGTTCCATCTCTCCACAATGTCCTGTTTTGTTCTGTTTTTTTTTCTCTCTCTCTCTTTATTTTTATTTATTTTTTATTTATTTATTTATTTATTTATTTATTTATTTATTTATTTATTTATTTATTTATTTATTGGTCAAGGAAATGGAATTAGTTCTCCAAACTAGACTAGAGACCATATGCTGGTTTCAGTGACTAAAACTGACCTGATGAGTAGGAAAAAATGTGTCATGACTGAGCCCAAAGAAGAATCTCCCTTGAGGAAATTCTGCTTCGAATTCATTTAGTAATGCAGCCAAAGAGAAGATCCAAAAAAGCCAGGCTATAATTAGCAAATAAAGTAAAGAAAAATCTCATCATTTGGACTTGAAAACTCACTATGTGTCATTTAGCACACTAATATGTTGCCAAAAGCAGTCAGGCAATGGAAAACATTAAGTCATTAAAAAAGAATGACTTGTATCTTCTTCCATTCCAATCTATTTAAATTTAGGACAGATGACATGATCAACCTCATCCAAGCCAACTTTGAGAGTTGGGGTTTTCCTAGAGTATGATTTTCTAAGAATTAAAACCTTTGTAAACGTAACTGACTTTTCTAACCAAATAAAGTTGCCAGTTGGTTCTGAGCCGATAGCCCCATCCAGGGAGTTCTGTAAACCTTGTGCAGAGCCAAGTACATAATTCTAAACTTTCACAATATTCGCTGACAAAGGAAAGAAAGAATTTTTTTCTGGCTGAAGCAGTTATGCAATGGAGTCCAAGGCTTGTGGAAGAATGTTGTCTGCATTCAAACACTTGGATTCTGACTGGTTAAGGCAGGGATCAAAGTACTGGCTATACAGGGCACACTAGCTGCTATATCATTGTGCCACTGAGCACATAGAACAAAGTTCTTCAGCCGTGCTACTGGGAATGGAGACTCTTGACTTTAATCCTGAAATCATATTTGACTGGGTCCCATTCCAGTTTTGCTAAATATCACCATCCAATATCATCTGAAATGCTTGGAAGCCTTCCAGTCAAGGTGCCCTGCTTTGCTGGTTTCTCCTTTTGGAAATGCTAACAGGGCTTAGTCACCTAGGCAGCTGGGGAGGAGCAAAAATGGAAAATACCTGAAGTATTTTTATATAACCATGTGAGCCAGGCTTAACTTTCTATGTTTCAGCCAACTTAATATTAAAAGCAGTTTCTCTTTTTTTCTGAGCATATGGTTGAAGGGAAAGTGACGATTTCAAATAAAGTAGCATTAAGAGAGAACCAGGTGGCAAAGTGGTACCATGCCTCCATGGCAAAGTAAAAACAGACAGATGAGCCTTAACTCCTGCCCTTGAAAATGTGCAGCCCAGGCATTAGCATTAAATATCCTTAGAAGCAACTGTGTGAAGCAGCAGCACAATCCTTGCTTCCAGAGAGCACAAAGGATGACGGGAGTGGTCAGCAATTAAGCAATCAATTGCAAATGCACTGTGTGTAGAATGCTGGAGGAAGCCCAGGATAATGGTACAGGAGCACACATGAGTAGCTAACCTTAACTTCAACAACCAGAGAAAGCTGTCCAGATAAGGTGAAAGTCCAAATAGTGAATATAATTAACAACGTTCCCAGTTGTAGGGAAGGCAGTGGTGGGGGTGGAGTAGGTTCTTGGTTGTGGCTGATTATTCCTCACTCACCAATTGCACAAGCGTCTATTGAATGCACGCTAGGTTTCAGACACATAGTAAAAGGAATTCCCTTCTTGATTTTATGACATTAACAACAGTAGCTGTACCAAAGATAACATTTAAAAAGCACACATCATATGTTTAGTAATTCTGTCATTTATCCAACAAGCACTAGACAGAATGCCTAAGAAAATAACCAACAAGCACTAGACAGAATGTCTAAGAAAATAACTAAGATTTAAAATTCAAATTTTTACTTGACTTGCTAACATGAATGGAAATCAAAATCAGGCAAAGTCTGTGCCCATAATTTGTTCTAATTTCATGGGTAAAATAATTATTTATTTGTACTGTACTTCTTTATGCTATGGAAAATGTGTGTGTGTGTGTGTGTGTGTGTGTGTGTGTGTGTGTGTGAGATATAGCGTAATGTGTGAGCATTCATGTGTACATGCATGCATGTAGAGACCAGAGGTGGATGTCAGGTGTCTCTCACCCTTACTCTCCAGGAGAGACTCTCACCGAATCTAGCATTCCCAATTGGCTAGTTAGCTCTATGGACCCACCTTTCTCTACAACTCCAGTGCTAGCCAGGCCCAGATTTTTTAATATGGATGCTGGGGATCTGATCTTCCCACTTGTGTAACAGGCAATTTCCAAGCTGAGCCATCTTCCTAGCCCCAATGCATGGTAATAAAAAATATAGTTATAGGGTTATGGAGATGGCTCAGACGTCAAAAGTGCTACTGCTCTTGCAGAGAACCCAAGTTCAGTTCCCAGTGCCCATATCAGATTGTTCACAACCACCCATAACTCCAGTTCCAAGGGGTCCTCCTCTTCTGGCCTCAGTGCATACACACACTCATAGATACATACTCACAGAGATGTACACATACACAGTTAATTAAAAATAAAATCATTTTAAATACTTTAAAATACAATTAGGAAATTTTGTCAGAGATCTATGATTCCATTCATATATGGATACTGTCTATACAAGGTAATACTTTTTAAATCTTGTGAAAACTTTTTATATATGTAATTACATATTAATTCTATGTATATTAAAATAAGTATATACGTATTAAACTATATGGAAGTATAAGCCTGCGAAGATGCTTTTGTGAGCAAAAGCATTTTGTGTGCAAGCATGAATACATGAGATAAAATCCCAACACCATGTAAGAAAGTCAGGCATGACTGCTCATGCCTATAACCCAGCACTGAGAAGCAGAGACAGGTGGATCCTCAGATCTCATTGGCCGGCCAGCCTAGCTGAAATGAAGAGCTTCCAATCCCATCAGAGATCATCTCAAGGCAATTGGCCTAAAAGCAATAGGCGAGGACACTCAGCATCTTCTCTGACCTCTGCACACATATGCATGAGGGAATGTACCTGCATACACATGCACACACACGCCCCACATCACATACTAAACATGCACACACTATAGAGGGACAAATAAAGAAATCAATAATATATGTGGAAACAGGAACATAAATGGAGATGGTGGTAGTAATGTACTAGTAAATATCGAGTTTGCCCCAAAAACTTTAAATTATTCTGATTTGATTATTTTCTGTAGAAGAAATATACCCACCAAGGCCAATTTCAAAATACCTACATTTGTAAAGTTTCTGAAAACTTATAGCCAGTCTTCAGGAGCTGGAACAAACCAATTCCATTAAATAGTCAGGGGTGGGGAGGAAACAGCTCTTCAAAATTTCTCACTCTCTCTTGAATACATTAAAATAATTTATATTACGTGCTATCAAATAGTGAGACATATTTTTGTGTCTAAGTAACTAATAAAAGAAGATACAGAAATATATTACCAAGAAATATAGAGATAAATGGAATAATAGTTCATTAATCCAAGTGAAGGTAAAACATCTGACAAAAGAAATATACAATGATAGGTCAAATTTAAAGCCTAATAAGATTGTAAACTAAAATCAAGTGTCCTAGTTAGGTTTCTGTTGCTGTGATTAAACACTGACAAGAACCAACTTAGGAAGAAAGGGGTTTATTTGACTTAACAGTTACTATTGATCAACAATGGAAGCTGAAGCATGAACCTGGAGACAGGAACTGAAGCAGAGTCCATAGAGGAATGCCTCTTGCTGTCTTGCTCAGCTGCTTCCCTTATACAACTCAGGATCACCTACCTAGGAATGGTACTGCCCACAGTGGACTGGGCCCTCTTTCATCAATTAGCAATTAAGAAAATGCCCCTACAAACATGTCCACAGGTCAATCTAATGCAAGCAATTCCTCTTTCCCAAGGTGTATCAAGTTGACAACTGTAACTAAGACAACAATACATCAGTAATTGTAGGAAATGTAAAAGGACTGTATACCCCTCACTAAATATCAAAGTAAAATAGAATAAATAAAAGTAAATCATGGGGAAAGACATGCCATACAACTATTAACCAATAAAAACTCATATGGCTACACTAATATTATACAAAGAAAATGTTAAGATGAGAATTGTACGGGTAAAGCCCATATCTGGAGTTCGTACATTTTATACAGATGCCAACAAACAAGGAAAGGCAGGTTACAAATCAGAAAATTTAAGTAAAGTGGTTCAAAGTCCTTATAATTCAGTTCAAAAATCAGAATTATATGCTATTCTGTTGGTATTAATGGGTTTTTCAGAACCTCTCAACATAGTAACTGACTCTCAGTATGCTGAAAGAGTAGTATTACATATTGAGACTGCAGAATTTATCCCTGATGCTTCAGAATTAACTTCATTATTTATTCAATTACAAGATACAATCAGGAAAAGGAGTCATCCTTTATATATAACTCACATTCGATCCCATACTGGTCTGCCAGGCCCTCTAGCACAAGGCAATGATGAGATTGATAAGTTATTAATAGGAAATGTGCTGGAGGCCTCAGAATGTCATAAAAAACATCATGTCAATAGTAAAGGTTTAAAAAAGGATTTTTCCATAACCTGGCAACAAGCCAAAGAAATAGTAAAGAAATGTCCTACTTGTTCCTTCTACAATCAAACACCATTACCAGCAGGATGTAACCCAAAGGGTACTCAAAGGAATGAAATCTGGCAGATGGACGTGTTTCACTTTGCAGAATTTGGAAAACTGAAATATGTACACCACACTATCGATACTTATTCAGGATTTCAGTGGGCAACTGCTTTGAGTTCTGAAAAAGCTGATTCTGTAATCACTCATTTGCTAGAAGTTATGGCCATCATGGGTATACCTGCACAAATCAAAACTGACAATGCTCCATCATATGTCTCTGTTAAAATGAAACAGTTTTTTGCTTATTACAATATAAAGCATATTACAGGCATACCACATAATCCTACAGGTCAAGCAGTTATAGAAAGATCAAACAGAACTCTAAAGGATATGCTAAATAAACAGAAAGGGGCAACAAAAACCCCCAGAAATAGACTGCATAATGCTCCATTAACTTTGAATTTTCTTAATGCCAATGAGAAAGGAACAACAGCTGCAGAGAGACATTGGATAATAGAAAAAACTACAGAATTAAATCAGCCTATATATTTTAAGGATGTGCTGACCTCAGAATGGAAACCAGGGTATGTGTTACATTGGGGACGAGGTTTTGCTTTTGTTTCTACAGGAGAAGATAAGTTGTGGGTACCATCAAAATTGATAAAGGTTCGATTTGAACAAGAGAAACCTCTTAATTAGAGGAGGTGATAGCTCATCAACCAACATGAACATCCAATTTAAACTAACTTATACCAGTAACACATGTCTTTTCATTTAATCAGATAATAACTTGCCAAAAAGGAACATCCCCAAAATTAGTCTTGGGGAAAGGTTTTTGTTTTTGTCTTTTAGGAGAATGAAGGTTAAGGAATCTGAAGAACACTGGACAAATAAGACAACTGAAGAAAAGGGACAAATCATCTATCCCAGGAAGCAGAGTGAAATGGCGTATGGGTATATATTATCTAAAAAATTTTATGTCTTCCTAAATGTTTGTTTCTGCTTTTCTCTAAAGATTTAACACTATTGGTCTTCTAATAGTCCCAGTCCAATTAAAATTTAAAGCTGACTTTGGAGTTGGAGAATGGCTCTCTCCTTCTTTAAACTCAAGCATGTTGTTAAAAGGAAAATGCAAACTCCCTGTATCATGCCAGAATAAAAGAGCCATCTTCTGCTATGAGACAGGAGAAAAGCCAAATTAATTAAGGGACTATTCTATTACTAATCTCAACTCTTTGATTCTATTCTGATTCTTTAAACTTTTCTTAAAGTATAAATTTTATATCAAAACTTACAAGATTAATATATATAGATATATATACATTTTAAACTTTGCTAAGATATGAATGGTCATATAGAGTACTGATTAATTCTAAAAAAAAAGGCTTCAATTAGCTGCATATATATGTCTTTGTGTTCGAGTCTCTTATCAGTTTTCTGCAGGAATTCACGGCCAGGCCTAACATCAACTGAAGTCTCCAGGAAGAAGTTGGGGCCCCACAACAACAACAATTCCACGTGGACAATAATAACATCACTAAGCTGACAAACATCATCTACAGATCAGCTTTGAACTACAAGGTGCTCAGAGCAATTTTGAGATGACTAGCTGAGATGATCCAGTCTCAAAGACTACTTGAATAAGGACTTGAGATAAACTCTGAACTTTGGCATTATACACAGAATGGATAATGAAGGATATAGTTACCTTTCCTAGAATTTGACAATTGGATATAGTTACCTTTCCTAGAATTTGACAATTAACCTAAAATTTTTCTTTCAGGATAAAGATAACTTCGCCCATACCCAGCAGGAAGCAATTTTAAGAATACGACGCCCACATTCCCAAAGAGGTGGTGTGGGGTGGGTGGTTTTTTGGTCTTTTTAATGGGTTTTGGGTCTGGGATAATTTTCATTGTTTAGGGGGGTTGGTTACAAGTTGTCAAGGGTTAGGAAAAAGACTAAGCAGATTAGATTTAAGGTTCTTATTTAAAAAAAAGAGAGAGAAAGAAAGAAAGAAGAAAAAGACAATTACTAGTTTTAAATACTTTACATTGGATTGGATTGTTTTATATTGTATACAAATTATATATATTGAAATTGATATTGTTAGAAAATGCTATATGTATATTTCTAATTGTACTTATATCGTTCATTTAACAATGCAATTTTCTGATCCTTGAATGTTATTATTACCATTAGGATATAAAGAAATGATAGTTAGTAGTTAGACATTACAATAGAACTTGTAGTCATATTAGATATGTTTTAAAAATTGAGCAGATATATTTTAGATAGGTCATCTTCAAACCCTTCAGAGATCTACAGAATATGGCATTTAAAATGTTTTAATAACTTAGAAAATTTTTCTTTTTTGTTATGACTATGAGACATGTCGGCTCCTGGCAGTACCAATCTACTTCAGAGAAAATATGGGCATTGAAGAAACTGCGTATGGAGTTAGCTTTCATTGTGGCAAAAGTTAGCCACTGGACAACAAAGTATCCTCGAATCAACTGATGACAAAATGGACAGACAGGACATGAAACAAAGGACTACTGATTCTTGCCTAAACAAGCGTGGTTATGGCTTTATCAAAAGGCATCTTCTGAGGCCAGGACAATATGGCACCATCCCTGACGTGGCCTTCGCAACTCGGAAAAGGTACAGTGCCCTTTTCTTCGAAGGCAGCTGAACAGGCAGTGGGCCGATGGCTTCTGATGTGCTATGGAACAGCAGCTGAAACAGTTATTCTTGAAGAGTAACTAAGCTCACGCCTCTTAATAGTAGACTGGCATTTGATAGAGAGATGTGGAGAAGAACGGGATGCTGAGATGAAGCCATATGTACACAGCCAAGAAGAATGGAGAGCTGAACTAAAAAAACCATCAACATTTTCCAGAATTTAAAATCCTGAATCATGACATGACATTAGTGGAATTCAGGTGTTTCTGGTGCATGGACTGCTCTCACCCAATGTGAGGTTGAACTGTTGACCTTGTGTACATCCTACTTCACAAATGAGTCTGTCAGATATGCTAAGCCTATATAGGCTGAAGATGATGCCCCAGCATTGCGGAGAAACCTCAGGTGACTGTCCAGGCAGTTGGCTGTTTCTGTCAACTCACAAATTTTTTGGAAGTTGCTTGCATGCACTTTCTGTTTTTATTTTTGTTAGCTAATATTATTTCCTTCTTGGGTCTCTGAGGGAGTTGAAGATTAGTTAGTTATAGTTGAAGGTTAGTTAGTTGAAGATTAATTAGGATAGAAAGTGAATTAGATACATTTTGGACTTAACAAAATAGGATAATGAAATTATCATCTCTGAATTTGTCAAATACAAATGGACTAGACATTGTTTAGACATTTATTATTTGTATATATTGTATATAGTTATTGTACTTTTGTATATAGTTTTTCTTTTGTTAGTTATAATATTTTTATTAAAATAGAAAAGGGGAAATGTGGTGGTATTTTACTTGTACTGAAATGTGATTTTAATTGTATGTTAATAAATAAAGTTGCCTGGGGGTCAGAGTTATAGAGCCATAGCAAGTGCGTGGCGGTGGTGGCGCACGCCTTTAAGGACCTGGAGGGCGGTACATACAGGCAATGACAAGGCAGTCACGTGTTTAGTTTACAACCAATGAGAAGGCAGAACATCTAGACTATTTAAAGACATACACACAGGAAGTAGGCCTCTTTTTCGGAGAGCTCTCTTGGCTGAAGCAGGATAGCTGAAGCAGGAAGGGTAAGGCTCTTAGTTCTGACCTCTTGGCTTTCTTCTCTGAATCGGCTCTGTGTTTCTTATTTAATAAGACAGTTGGTTACATCTACAGGGATCAAATTAATGGGTCAATCTAAAAGATTTCTAACATTTACTCAGAAAACAAAAATTGATTTAAAAAAAAGGAACAAAAGACCTAGTGACAATCACAGTTGGAGTGTGCCCTATCTTCTACTCAGTAACTAATGGAATAAGAACTTACATGTCAATGGGGTTACAGGAAAGTTTGACAACATTATTAGCCAACTTGACCTCAATGGAATGGACCAATTCATTGAAAGACAGAACCTGCCAAAACTTACACAGGAGGAAATAGACAATTTGAACAAACTGTGTCTATTAAAGATGCCAAATCAATATTTAATAACTTTCCCAAACAGAAAGCAATAGACTCAAACAAGTACAGTGAGGGGCAAGGGTTCTCCTATACATTTAAGACAGTAGAGCACCTCTTATAGTCTCTTTCAGAAAATAGATCAGACAAAACACCTTGTAAAGTGCTTTAAGCCAATACCAGCAGTTCAAATCCATATCACAAACAAGCAGAGTTTATCCCACACATGCAAGTCTAGTTCAACGTTCAGAAATTATTTTATTTAATATACCACATCAACAGGCTACATAAAAGAAATTCTATGATAGTACTAACAGATACGGAAAGGCATTTGACAAAATGAAATGCTTCATGGTGATTCTACCTCTCAGAAAAGCAGTCAGAGACAGCAAAGTCCAACAGTCATCGCCGTGGCATACATAATTGTGAGATACTCAAAGCATCCCTGCTAAGATTAGGATCAGAAAGTCCCTGTCATCACAGGCTTGAAGTGCAAGTCTAAACTAATTGAATAACATAAGCAAAGCTGGAGAGATAGCTCAGTCACTTAGTCACTTTTCTATTGCTGTGGTAAGATACCATGACCAAAGCAATTTACAGAAGAGTTTGTTTGGGCCTACAGTTTCAGAGCATTAGTCCATGACCACACTATTGGGGAGCATAGGAGCAGGTAGGCATGGAGCTGGAGCAGCAGATGAGAGCTTATATTTCGATCCACAAGCAGAAGGCAGAGAGAACTATGGCATTTGAAACTTCAAAGCACACCTCCAGTGATATATCTCCTCCAACAAGGCCACACCTCCTAATTCTTCCCAAACAGTTTCACTAAGTGTGGACCAAGAATTCAACTATATGAGTCTATGAGGGACATTCTCAAACAAACCACCATAGTTAGTGAAGTATTTGACTCACACACACGAAGACCTATGTTTGAACTCCAGAACCCATACTTTTAAAAATACAGGTATAGTGGCATATACCTACCATGAAGTCCAGGCCAATGAGCTTTTAAAAAAAAAAAAAACGGGTTGAAGAAATGACTCAGTAAAGTGCTTACCACGCAATGATATGGCCCTGAGTTTGAATTCCAGAACCGATACTAAAAAATGCCTGGCGTGGTAGCGTATTTGCAATCTAGCCCTGAAGAGATTGAGACAAATGGATCCATGGGGCTTTTCAGCCAGATAGCCTAGCCCAAACAGTGAGTTCCATTCCAAGTGAGACACTCTATCTCATTTTAAAAAAAAATTAAGTAGAAAGCACATGAGGAACAATACCCAAGGTTGAATCTGCCTTCCCCATATACATGCACATGCATGCTCACCTAAACACTTGCATACATGTGCAAACACAAAACAAACAAACAAACCAAGACTGAAGAAGTTCAGAAGACGGTGGTTACCAGGAATGACCTACTAGAATCTCCAGGGAAGAAACTGAGGAATGTTGGGTAACAGCTGTCAGAAAATACAGATAATAGTAACATAAAATAAGAGACTTTAAAAAGCATGGCAAGAGAAACCTAAGTGTCCATTCTGAAGGGACTGACATGGTCTGGGGAGTTCTGTCATCACCAGTGAGACGGAGTGACCAGAGCCATGCTTAGGACAGACAGCCTCAGAAAACAGACACTGTCAGCAACAGGCATTTAAAAGATAAAAAAAGAAGGGGGTTGCACATAGTAGTGGCAGAGGGAAGCAAGATGGGGGGAAAAACGTGTCTCCTTGGACTGGGCTAGAGGGTTTGTGGCCTCAGACCTTCCATGTACTGTAACTTAGAGCTAGTGTTGTGGGGCTACACGCTGGAGCCTGGTCACTAGAATTCTTCTAGGTGGGGGAAAGAAACTTGGAATTTAAACACACAGTACTCCACAAGGTAAACATTTGATAGGAGACAGAGGTTCAGTAGAATATAGACACAGGTTCCATGCAGTAGGCCAGCACTGGATGGAGTGTCCAGAGATGAAAACAAAATTTGCAACACAACTGAAGGATTCCCAAGAAATGTCACCAGCATCTATGATTGGAACCATGGAAGACCACCAACTAATAGGACAATAATCTATGATCTGAAGTTGCAAAATACCATTCAAACTATGTCAGGCATTTGGGACTGAGAAAGGAACACCAAGAGAGTTGAGATGTAGGCATCAAGCAGTTAAGAATGCATTCCGTCTCTGTTCTCATCTAGACTCTATGCTCCCATCCACTCCACTGTTAGTCCTCTCTGATTTAATCTTCAATGTCAACTTACTAGGCAAGCTCTATCCCCCTCTGTTCTCATATTCTATTTATCTATTCATCTATCTATCATCTATCTCTATATTGATACTCTTTATTTGTTCTTTCTTTCCCTAGTCACTTACCTTTTAATAGGTTTGGACTGTTTTAAGTGAGCTAATTATATTTCTTCCTCTCTCTTTTCTTTCATCCTTTTGCCAAAACTGCCTCATTGCCCTGCCTTGTGACTATGCTTCCCTCCTTCTATTTTTCCTTTTTTCCTCCTTTTTTCCTCTTCTGCTTTTTCTCTATCACCCAATGTTCATGGCCAGTCTTGTTTTTCCTGTCTACTCATGCCCACAGTAACTAATACCTCAATGCACACAGTGTTGTCAATGGCCCCTTACTTCCTAGAGTGATTGTCACTGGACGGCTGATTGGTTTTTGACTATTACTGTATGTTCACTGTTAGCCTATGATTTTTTTTTATAGTCAGCATAGGGATTGCTCTTGCAAACAGTATTCTACTTGCAGAGAAGTACTGGAGATTGAACCTGGTACCCCCAACAAGCCAAGGAAAATGACACCTTATTGTAATTACAACTTAGTTGCCCTTGAACACTGAAAACACTTCTTTTAAAGAAAAAAGGTTGATTAAAAAAAAAAAAAAAAGAATCCACACAGTGCCCTAACCTAGTTGCACAAGTCCAAACACAAAAACCAGAGAAGGAAAAGACCTGAATAATAAATACCTCTCCAGAGAACACACACAGTGGCAAGTAACCATGTGAAATGGTGTTCAGTGTCATACAGCAGCTAACAGCTACCCGGCAGGATAATCAGCACATGATGACTAGAACGGCAAAAACTACAGTACTGACAACACATCAAATCCATTGAAGGGAAAAAGCAGAAAGGGAACTTGTGACTGGTAGGGACAGCCACTTTTGGAAGAAGTTTGGCAATTCCTTAACAAACCACAGTGTACACTTACCATATGATAAAACAAATACACACTTTGGTACTTACCCAAATGAACTGAAAATTTTAAGTAAACAAAGAAGTCAGGCAGCACACGCTCTTAATCCCCTAGCAGGCAGGATCTCTGTGTATTCAAGGCCACACTAGGGAACAAGAGCTAAGTGTGGTGACACACGCCTTTAATCCCAGTACCAACCATAGAGGCCTGGAGGTCTGTACAGACAGACAGAAAGTGACAGAGCTGTGTAGGAAAAGGAAGTGAGGTAGCTGGGCTAAGATAACCCATAAGAGGGCAGAACAGCAAGGCAATAAAAGCATGGGTAGACAGGAAGTAATGCGCATTTGGAAGCTGCAGAGTTGGTGAGGTAAGGTTGGCTAGTGGCTTTCCTTATTTCCCTGATCTAAGGCTTTCATCTCTATATTTGGCTCTGTGTTTATTTAATAAGACCATTTAGAAATTCATCTACAAAGTATGGCATTGGGGAACAGTGAAATGCCAACACAGGCCTTGGTTTTAACAAATGTTTCCCTCTAGAGAAGGATGTTGGCAACAGAGAATAAGTATATATGTGTTCATGGTGTTCATGGGAGGAGTGTGGAACTTTATATTGCCCGCTTAGTTCTGCTATGAGCCAGTAACTATGTAGTCTAAATAATTTTACTAATTATTTTTAAAAAAGCATGTCTAGAGACTTGTTGCAGGGTGATTGTGAGTTTGAAGCCAAGCCTGGGCCACATAGCGAGGTACAAATGTTACTAAGATCCAGGGTAGTAATTCCACAGTGTTATCTGCTCACTGCTTGCTCAACAATGTCATCTGCTCTTTTGTGTGGGTTCCATTCTCAGGGTGTCTTTGTGGTCTCAAAATGGATATGCTATCCTTGTCTCAACTTTCCTCTCAAAAAGAATAAGAACATGGCAAAGAGGAAGGGCATACATTGCCATTAGGAAAACTTCCAAACATCATTGAGCAATTTCTGCTTCTGTTCATTGCTCAAAACATCTAACTGCAAAATGAGAGTCTATTACTCAGGCACACTGGGTCTTTCTCTATTGGAGAAATAGCAAAAATGGTGCTGTGTGGATAGGCAGCAGAACCTGCCATACAAAGCCTAAATGAGCATGAATCATTTTTACTTATAATCAAACATAACCAAGAGATAAGATATATGTACGGAAATATATATATATATATATATATATATATATATATATATATATTTCATCCTAAAACTCTCCAGTTCAATATTTCCACACTCATTGTTCAAGACTTTTATAAATAATATCACTTGTAATAATACCTACCGGTTATGATCAGGCACTGAAATATTTCTAAACATTATAACATTTAATTCTTATAATATACCTGTAGGCAATCATTGTTACTTATTCTCATTACACTTGCATACAAAGTAAATTTTCAAAAAGATAACTTGTCCCATTTTATGCGGATATTGAAATAGTGAAATACCTAGAACTTGGGAGTCAGCCTGAACATTTCAAAAATCATTGTTCTGAAATTCTTTCCTCTAAGATGATTCTTTAACTTTCAAAAAGAATGCACAAACTGTTTCTTACAAAACCTGGCCATTCTTAACCCCTTGGCAATTTTTTTGTACAAGTATTTCTTTTTGGTAGAATGTTTCTCATAAAAAATAATCTATAGAATTTTCTTCACTTTCTGTTCAATGTTTCTGAGTACGTTTTAAAGGTGTCCTTTTCCTTCCCTGTAAAGATCTCTTGTTAGACACAAGCATAACATCTCCATTGGCCAAGGGCTACTTCTTTCCTACTAACACTACAGATCTTAGAAATATATTGTATCTTACTTTTTAAAAATATGGCAGATTTTTTAACAGTCAAACCTTAGAAGAATGTGAACAAATAGCACATAGAAGGGATGGATTTCTGCACTTTATTATTTGAAGACAAATTTCTTTTTCATAGAATATGAAAGATTCCTGGTAAACAGCATTTCTTACTAAGTACAATGTGATGTCAGGATGATTAAAAATAATTGACACACCACAGGAAAAGCAAAATCCAAAGGACTGCAGGAGGAGACAGTCATCCCAACCTACACTAAGACTTTCTCCTTGGTGTAAAAACAACTACAAAGCCAGGCGGTAGTGGCGCACGCCTTTAAACCCAGCACTCGGGAGGCAGAGGCAGGTGGATCTCTGTGCCACCCTGGGCTACAGAGTGAGTTCCAGGAAAGGCACAAAGCTACACAGAGAAACCCTGTCTCAAAAACAAAAAAATAAAAAACAAAAAACAAACAAACAAAGAAAGCAACTACAAAACCCCAACTCTTCAGACAGATCTCTGGAAGCTGAGATATGTACACACTGGACTCCAACCCTGAGTAACGCTTGAAAAGAGCTAGAGTTTTAACTTGATTTTCTCTTCCATGCACAACTTTCCCTAAAGCACTCTTACAAAGAAAGGCTGGCTATACTTAGGAAATGAGGCAAGCAGGGCCAATAACGTGGTCCTGATGGGTTCCTCATTTAAACAGAAAGATGAGACTTCTTTTGTGCCATGCTTCTCACAGAATGGAACTAGACTGATGGGTGGTTTTTCATTGGACACTCAGTAACTACAGATTACGTTCTCAAAATAGAGCATCAGTTTGAATATAAATAGATACCCAAACCAAGCTAGATGAGAAAGAAAACAGACTGGAAATCTTCTTATTGATCTCTTCACAGACTCCATTGAAGTTGTGGCAGACACTGCAGGTTTATGGCCTCACTGGGGTGTGTCTTCCTGTACTAAAAAACTAATAACTAGGATTTTCTTTGGATACTTTGGAAGTGCACAGTACATAACTAGACAATGGGAGACGAAAGTTATTTATCTTATTATTTACTTATTTATTATTAAATAAATTAGTTGTTATTAATTATTTTATTAGCTGGTTATTTAATTATTTGCTTGCTTATTTATTTAAAATATTTAGTTGTTTATCTAATTATTTAATTATTTGGTTCTGAGCATTGAAATCAGGACCTTATACATGCCAGATAAGAGCTCTGCCTGTGAAATACATCTTCAATCCAAATGTCTCTCTCTTTTATTTAAATTATAGCCCTGGAGATTGGACCCAGGATCTCATGCATGTCAAGCATTCAATCAACCATGAAGTCATACCTACAGCCCTAAATTTTACAAAAAGATCTTCTGGGCCAAGTAGTTTCTCAAGCAGAGTATGCCATCAACAGAACAGTTTCTATTTATAGTCCTACAGCCATTTAGAGTCTCTGGATACTGTGTTGTTGCTAATTGACCATAATTTAAATATGGCTGTCTGGGACTCCTGGAAATACGTTCTACTCTTTAATGCTCTGAAACTAATCAGTATATTCTTGACACCCTAAAACAGACTGCCTTGTCTACAGCTAATAATCCTGGTCCACACAGGAATTTCTATTTGCCAAAAATGAACTCTTTTAGAAAATGAAAATGTAATACTGATTAACTGAGTCCTTATTTTAGCAACAATAGTTCCTCAAAGCTGGAAAGTTCAAAATCAGGGTTGGATGCCATCAGACTCAGTGACTCACGAAGGCTCTTCTTCCAGCTTACAGTAGTAGCAGCCTTCTGTTCTTGCATGATAGATAAAGGAACTTCCAACTCCAGTCCCTCATGGAACTTTTCTCAGAACCTTATCTAAATCTAATCAGTTATCTCCCCAAAGCCCTACCTCTAGAAAAACTATCTTGATGAACATGGAAAAGACAGTGGTCATACAGGGAATATAATAGCTATTTCTACTCAATAACTAAAGCCAAAGATAATGAAATAGTTTAAAAAATTCAAATCCTCATTCTAAAAAATGTTTAGTGTCCATAAAATTAGTCACCAACAAGTAAATGAATAAATAAAATCAGTACAAAACAATAAAGTCAGTAATGTGGATAAGAAAGATGAACAAAACAAACTAGAAATTTAAAAACATAGAAAAATAAGAAATGGGATTCTAAAAATGAGCCAAATAGAAACGCTAAAAATCAGAGTTATCGTTCAAATAAAAATACAGTGTAAGCATTAGAAACAGACAAGACGAAGCACAGGAAAAAAAAATCAGGCATGGCAGACAATGTTGATGAACTTTGGCCCTTTTATTATGACAATAAAAGTGTCAAACATGAGCACAACATAGAAATCTTTGGGATGTGATGAGGAGAAAAACCTAAGAATACAAAGAGTGGAAGGAGCTGAGATCAAAACCAAAGTCACAGAAAAAAAAAAGTGCAATAAAATAATAGCAAAAAAGTTCCCAAGTCTAAAAGAAGATATGGCTATGTAACTAGAAAAGGCATTTAAAAAAACCCAAAGAGACATGATCTGAAAAGAACCTCTCCAGGATACACCATGATTAAAGCATTAAAGCTGCAGAACAACAACAGCAAACATATTAAAAGCTACAAGAGAAAAACTGTCAATGTACATACACAGGAAAACTCATCCTAATCACGTTAGACCTTTCAGCTGAAACCCTTAAACAAGAAACGTACAGAGTGATATATTTCAAGCCCTTCAAGTATGTTAACTGCCAACCAAGATCATTATATCCAGTTAAAGATATTTTTAACTGATAGAGAAGCAAAGAGCTGCAAGATAAGTACAAATGGAAGTAATTCATGTCTGCTGAGCCTGTATTACAGAAGATACATAAAGGAATTCTACACACAAAGGCAAAAGACAGTCACAACCTAAGAAAACAGAAAATAAATTTCATTAAAGAAATAGATAACTAATGAAAACTAAGAATTAATCAAGTATGCCCAACTCAATTTTTAAAAAAAAAAAGCCCCTAAGACCAATAAAAGAAAAAGAACAAACAACATTTAAACCATGAAAATTAATCAACAAAATTACAGGAATTATCAAATATGTCTTAATACTGTCGTAACTTAGAAAGACTTCCACAGACTGAATGACAAAGGATGTAATACCATATAAATGGATCAGGAAGCAGGCAGGAGCACCCACTGTTACATCCAACAAAGGAGATATCAAGCCAAAGTCACTATCCCTTAATGAAAGGGGCAGTCTATCAAGAAGTTACAACAACTGTAAATGTAAATATTTGTAACAAATGTTGGTACACCTAATTTCATAAAACAAACACTTACTGGACTTAAAGGTAAGTACAGATACAGTAATAGTGGGTGATTTCATACTCCACTCTGATCAATAGAGACTAAAGACAAATATAGAGACAATCCCACTGCTGCTAGCTGGAAGATTTCTTGATGTCTTGTATTCCATACCTCCAGGTAGGAACCCCCACTAAGCCACCCAGCCACTCCACATAACCCTGCTACCCAGCAGAGGACTACATGATATCCTGTGCCCCTGCCTCCAGGTGGGGATCCCTATCCTGGCCACAGTTTCTCTGCACTACTGCCACTGTGTGAGGACTGTAAGTCCTGCTCACCTCCCCAAGATAGCACCACCCATTCCAGCTGGACCCTAGCCCCTACCACCTAAGAACTCCCTGTGGAATCCAGTGAGTTTTCCACAGACTTCTGAGGATCGACAATGAGAATCATTGAACTCCACAGAAGGTTTGCTCCTTGGCTCAGAACCTGTACCTGATTCTAGGTGAACTAGAACTACCTCAGGCATCCCATTTGTACATCAACAATGGATGATGAGCCCCAAACACCATGCTCTATAATCTGACAAGTTGAAATAACAGCAAACAGAGATTCAAACACCCACACAGCAAAGACAAGACTCAATATCCATACCAAGAAACACTTCCAATGACTGAACTTTGGATGCCTACATCCCACAGGAAAAACACAAGCAACATAAATAGGACAATATGCCTCCTCTAAAAATGAGGACTCCAGAGCAGTGTTCCCTGAGAAAAGCAACTTAGATGAGCCACAAGATGACAACTTCAAAACAGCAAATATATAAGATCAAGCAACTCAAAGAGGGTAAGAATAAAAACCAGAATGAAGACTGGAACACAAACAGTTGAGTGAAATAAGGAAAACTTTCTAATATATGAAAATAGAATTTAATAAAGATATAGGACTTTGAATAAAAGCCAAACTGCAATAAAGCTTAAAATGAAATTTTCAGTAAGCTAAAGAAAGTGCTCAATGGAAAACCTGAAGTTGAAAAGAGGACTTGAGGGCGTGCAGACAAGTTATAGGAATTGGATCATTCAGTCACAGCCAATTCTAAATCTAAATACTAAACTAAACACAAGAACAGAACATGCAGGAACTCTGGGACATTTAAAACACACACACACACGCACACACACACACACACACACACACACACACACACACACACACAAATCACGGGTTTAGAAAAAAGAGAATACATCCACATTCTTTTTTCCAAAGACAATATTAGTCTGGTTTAACAAAAAAAAAAAAAAAAAAAAAAGATGAGCTGGAGAGATGGCTTGGTGGTTAAGAGCACTGACTGCACTTCCAGAGGTCCTGAGTTCAATTCCCAGTAAGTCACATGGTGACTCACAACCATGTATAATTGGATCTGATGTCCTCTTCTGGCATATAGGCACCCATGCAGACAGAGCACTCATACCAAAAGAATAAATAAATAAATAAATAAATAAATAAATAAATAAATAAATAAATAAATAAGTAAATGAATGAATGAATGAATGAATGAATAAATATTTTGTTAAAAAAAGACCCAATCAAAAAAATTATAGGCCAGTATCTCTGATGAACAAGGATGTAAAAAATCTCAATAAAGTACTTGTAAATAAGATTCAAGAAGACATCAAAAAGTTTATCTACAGGGACACTTGGCTCAGCCTGGGAGGAGGGGACTGGACCTGCCTGGACTGAATCTACCAAGTTGAACTCAATCCTCAGGGGAGTCTTTGCCATGGAGGAGATGGGAATGGGGGGTAGGCTGGGGGGAAGGTGGGGGGGGGAGCGGGAGCGGGGAGAACAACGGAATTCATGGCTGATATGTAAAATTAAATTAAATTATAAAATAAAATTTTTTTAAAAGTTTATCTACAATGATCAAGTTTGCTCCATCCCAGAGGTACAGGGATGAAATCAACAGATATAACCGACCACATAAACAAACTCAAGGTCAGAAACCACAATATTATCTTATTAGATGAAGAAAAAAACCTTATGACAAAATCCAATACCTTTTCATGATACAAGTCCTAGAGAACCTAGAAATATGGGAGACATCTCAGCATAAAAAAAAATCAATATACATGCCCACAGGCAACATTATGCAGCACTTCCACTAAAGCAGGAACAAGACCAAGATGCCCATCTCCATTCCTGTTCAATAAAATACTTGAAGTCTTAGCTAGAGCAATGAAAAGGTGAAACAGATCAAGGGGCTACAAATAGGAAAGAAGAAATCAAAGTATCCTTGTTTGGAGAATATATACGTGTGTGTGTGTGTGTGTGTGTGTGTGTGTGTGTGTGTGTGTGTATACCAAAAACTCCACCAGAAAATGCCAATAGCTGACAAATACATTGAGTGAATCATCTTATTCACAATAGGCTTAAAGAAATAAAATATCTTGGAATAAATCTAACCGTGGAACTGAAAGACTTGTTGCGGGGCAGCTACCCACCAACCCCACAGTTCCCCAGAGTTTTCTTGAGTGACAGCAGCAAGAAATATTAGATAGAAGGATTTAGAGTATGGAGATAAACAGAAAATATAGGATAGCCTCGAGAGGGCCTGGAATCTATTCCAATGGGCCCTGACTGTCTCTGCCCTAGGGTTTTATAGAAACGCCAAGTAGTGGAGCAAAAGACCTCCCCCCAGCACAGCCAAGTGCAGACCATCTCAGACACCTGCACTCAGGCCCGTGGTCCTAATCATCCTCTCTATGCAGACCTGCTGGGTAAAGCCACTAGGAACCTGAAAATGGGCTCCCACAATTTGTATGATGAAAACTTTAAGATATTGAAGAAAAACTAAAGAGGTCACCAGAAGATGGAAAGACTTCCAATCCTCATTGCTTGGTAGGATTAATACTGTAAAAATAGCCATTCTATCAAAAGTAATCTACAGATTCTACATAATCCTCACCAAAATTCCAATACTATTCTTCATAGAAATTGAAATAGTAATCTTAAATTTCATATGGAAACACAAAATGGCATTGTGTGTGTGCGTATATAGATATATATATATACTCCTATGTATTTAATATATAAATATATATGAAACATAATATTTCATATATATTTAATGTATAATGTTTAATATATATCTAATGTTGTTTTTAGATATTATGTTGAATATTAATTGAATTAATTAAATAATATTGATAAATTAATGATATTGCTAAGATATTAATATTGGTAATCAAACAATACAATAATTGGATAACATTATTGACATTAACAAATGTTAATAATATTTAATAAGTTGGATGATATATATTAAATATATAAATATATTTATACATTTGTTTAAAGACAATAAATGCTGGTATATATGTGGGAAAAGAACATTTATTTACTGCTGCTGGTGGCCTAAACTGATGGAAATCAGTGTGAAGTTTCCTCAAAAAGCTAGAAATAAATCTACTATATGATCCAGCTATACCACTCTTGGACATATACCCAAAGGATTCTATATCAGATTATAGAGATGCTTGTTCATCTAGACTCATTGCTGCTCTATTCACACTATACAGGAAGTAGAAACAGCCATATAGTGATATATGGATAAGAAAAATATGGTACATTTACATGAATTAATATTATTCAGCTGTTTTAAAAAATGAGATCTTCAGGTTAATGGATAGAATTCAAAATTATCTTTCTGAGTAAGGTGAACCAGACTCAGAAAGGCAAACATCGTATAGTCTCTCTTATATGTGAATGCAAGCTTTGTATTCTTAAAAATGTGTGTCTAAATTAGAATATTCATAAAGGTCAGGTGTAGCTAGAGTTTTCCTGCCTGGCCCATGGTCAGGGCAAATCTCTCTCACCTGCCAGTCCCACAGCCACTCAGACCCAACCAAGTAAACACAGAGACTTATATTGCTTACAAACTGTATGGCCGTGGCAGGCTTCTTGCTAACTGTTCTTACAGCTTAAATTAATCCATTTCTATAAATCTATACCTTGCCACATGGCTCATGGCTTACCGGCATCTTCACATGCTGCTTGTCATTGTGGTGGCTAGCAGTGTCTCTCTGACTCAGCCTTCCACTTCCCAGCTTTATTCTCCTCCTTGTCCCGCCTATACTTGCTGCCTGGCCACTGGCCAATCAGTGATTTATTTATTGACCAATCAGCAACACACTTGACATACAGACCATCCCACAGCAGTCAGGAAACTAGTAAGAGATCATGATAGGGGACATTTAAATGTGGAGGGGATAAAATGAAGCTGATATAAAGGTGGAATGGGGAACAATGGAGCAAGAAGTATTTATTGGTGTGGGATGGAAGAGCGGGAAGGGGAGAGATTAGAGAGGCATAATAAATACTGAAAACCTTTGAAAAAAATCTTATGGAAACCTACTACTGCAGAAGCTCCCTAAAACATATGCAAATACATATATAAAATGAGTTTACATGTGCAGGAATGATGTACTTCCTTTGGATCTGTTAGCCCATGAGGTCCAAAAGACCTGAAACATTATAACCTATTGCCATTGCTCTTGGTTATCCTCCCGAACCTGATGGTATGATACTACCTGAAGACACTACACACTTGAGTCTTCAAATGTGGAGAAATCAAGCTGGTACTCACCTGGAAGCTTCACTCGTATTGGCTAGTTTTCACGGTAGAAGGTGTGGTGTGTGCTACTAGAGGAGAAAAATAACTATGAATCATACCCAGATGGGAAACACACCAGCTACAATGTCTGGACTGACAAGACATACCCACCAGCGCAATAACGTCATGAATGTCATAAGAGTAACCAACTACTCTCTGATTGGATTTAAGGCTTGCTCCATAAGATGAAACCCATACCTAGCACTATTATTGTGGCCAAGAACCTGTGTCTAGACATGTCACAGGCCTCAGGGAAGACTCTGCTACTAATGTTCTGCTAAATGTATTAAACCAACTCCTAGTGACTAATTGATATACTCATAGATTAGTGAAGCTCTCAACACTCTGCAGAAAAGCTGTTTTTGCAGTAGATGATGATTAACACAGAGACCTACAATTGGTAAAGTGAAGAGGATAGATACTGTGAAGTTCTTAACCCTAACTGGGACATCTGTATCACATCCTCTCCTCCTAAGGTTCAGGGATCATTGAATAAGAGGGGGTAGAAAGACTGTAAGAGCCAGAGGCAGATGAGTACATATAAACAGTATTTTCCAGATACAGCAGGATAGCTGAACACATAAACTCAAAGTGATTGTAACAGCATGCAAAAGACCTGTACAAGATCAAAACAGACAAAATTCCAGCATGGATGGGGAACGGGCTGATGACACCCTACCCCTGGGTGGGGAGCTATCAGCAATTAATAGCTGCTAGCAGAGGGAGAGTCGGTTTTCCTTAAGGCTGTACTCTCTGATAGGCTGGCCACACTCCAGAGGATGGCCCCACCCCTAGGGGTATATCGTATATGGGCATCCCAAACTGATTAGATGGGTTATTTTTAAAACACATGAATTTTGGAGTAGGAAAGTGAATTGGATCTGGGAAGACTTAGAGAATAGAGTGGGGGTGAATATAATCAAAATATATTGTATGAAATCCTCAAAAAATCAATTAAAAGACTTTTAAGAAGTAAGAAATGTAATAAAATGAAATTTTTTGTGATCTGCTTGGCATAAAAAGTGTTACGTAAATATTTTTAGAGTTGAGGAAATGTGGTATACACATTCCGTTCAGTAAAGGAATGCCAATTTTCATGGAGCATCTGGGAGCACGGGCTTTAGAAATTCCTATACGTTAATGAATGGGACTCAGAGGTAAGAATGAAACAAGCAAGCAGAGCTGAGGATTAGTCCTGCAGACACCATCATGTGTACTTTGTGCTGAGGATTCATTCTGTGACATGCATCGTTAGTCAATTGTATCACTGTGCAAACGAAGTCCAACACACACTAAAACGGTTACAAGTCACTAGGTTAAGTACTAGAGCATTTCCTCTGGACTAAATTTCAGTTTCACAGAGTCAGTTTTAAGATTATGGGAAAAGGAAAAGATGTAAAGATTGTGAGAGCTAGAGGCAGATGAGCAACATCCAGATAGTGTTTTCCAGACGCAACAGGGCAGTTGATCATACAGAGCAGAAATATAATGAGGTGCACCAATGCCATGCAGAGCACTGTAAAGCTGTGAATGTGAAGCCTGAAGCTTGGCCTATTGTAGGAAGAAACCACCTACCTGCCTCTGTGGTGAGCCTGGTCTGCTTAAATAGAAATGCCATGAGGTGGGAATGATTGTATTTTAAGACCACAGATTTTGCTGTAAGCTTGTTTTGCGTGTGTGTGTATATGTGTGTACGTGTGTGTGAACTCATACACACACACACACATACACACATACACACACACACACACACACACACACACACACATACCCCTACTCAATATTTAGCCATAATATTCATACATCAGGACATTAACCATGTGTTCAGGGTCTATTGGTACATTTGAGAATATTTGGGACAGTCTGTGATCCAAATCCAACCAAGCATGACCTCTCTGTTAGAGGTCACAGGAAAGTAGGAAACAGAGCATATTTTATGCTAGTGATGGAGACCCGAGGGAAGACATTTTAGGGCAGGCATATGCTGTTTTTTTCCAATCCTATAAAATTTTCTACTCGAGGTAGTGATTTAAGACTGCAGACTTCACTTTCTAGGAGGATGCAGTCTGGACTGAGGCCACAAAATGATAGTATAGTAATTAAGGTCTCAGTGGGAAATTGCTTCTGAGTTTAACAACAGCTAACTAATTGGCAAGAACTGATAACAACTATAGAAGTCCAAAAACTATTCTCCTCTATCCTCTGTTCTGGAGATGATCTGTATGTAAAGCTTTATTGGAACACACACCAAAAAGCAAATAAACAAATAAAATAGATGTAAACTCTATTTTAGAACAAATGGACTTAACGGACATCTACGTCCACTCAAAAGCTGCAGGATGTACATTCTACTCAGCAGCCCAAGGAACTTCTCCAAATGAATTATAAAGTCAAGTCTTACATAAATGAGTTAAAATAATTTAATGTACCTTACCATATCATAAAAAAATAAAACAGGAATTCCTAATAAGAGAAACCATAGAAAGTAAACAAATCCTTTGAATAATATAATTTTGAATGTTCAGTAAATTATTGAAGAATCAGAGAGGAAAATAAAATATATACAGTCAAATTAAAATGAAAACACAACTTATTGGGCCATTTGGGATATAGCTAAGGTCGTTCTAAAAGGGAAGTTTGCAGCTAAGAGTGTTGGCATAAAAAATGTCAGCAAAACCTCAAATAAATGACGAAGTACTTCCAGGTCTTAGAAACACATGAATAAGCCAAACCTAAAACTAGTAGGCGGAAATAAATAACAAAGATCAGAGCAGAAGTTCATGAAATGGAATTTAGAAGAACAATATAATGAGTGGAACAAACATATAATATATGTGATATATATATTAAAATGTATATTAAAACATAATTATAGAAATACACACAAAAATTGACGAATCCTTAGACAAACTAACCAAAATGAAGAGAGAAAACCAAAACGGCTAAAAGATAAAATGGAGACATGGCAACAACCAATGAAATCTAAAGTATTGTTGAAGAATGCTTTGAAAACCCATGCTCCATTAAATTGGACAATCTAGAAGAAACAGATAAACTTCTAGAGACATATGACCTACCAAAATGAAAACAAGAGGCTCTAAACAATCTTAACAAGCCTATAATAAGTGATGATATTGAAGCAGCAACAAAAACATTCCCAGTGAGAAAAAAAAATTCTCTTGACCAGATAGATTCACTGCTGAATTTTACCAGACATTTAAAGATGAACTAATGCTGATGTTCCCCAAATTGTTCCATAAAATAGAAAGGAAAGGAACACTGTGAACACCTTTCTGAAGCCAGTACTGTCTGACATCAGAACTTGATAAGAACACACACACCAAAGAAAACTGTAGACCAATTTCTGTGATTAACATGCATGTAAATATTCTCAATAAAATGCTTGTAAATTCAACAACAGACTACAAAATCAGACACCATCACCAGCTTGGCTCCATTCCAGGGGTACAAGAATTCTTTAACACATAAAAATAAATAAATGTAAGTCAGCACATAAATGGACTCAAGACAAAATAAATACCTCTCTAGATGCAAAAAAGGGTTTTGTGAAAGTTCAAAATCCCTTCATGATAAAAGCCCTGAAAAAACAAGAACAGAAGAAACATATTTCAGCATAATAAAAGCTCTGTCCTGACCCTACAGCCAACATACTGAGTGGGGAAAGCTGGGAGTATTTCCTCTAAAATCAAGAGTGAGCCAAGGGTGTACGCTCCCTCCTGTTATTCAAAGTGAAGTGATAGTTTCCAGGAGCTCAAGAGTAGAGGAAGATGGTCAGATGGTATAGTTTCAATACTACACAATGAATCAACTCTAGAGAGACAACACACAGAATAACGATTTTAGTTAGTGGCATGGTGTGAAGGCCAATCTTGGTTGTCAGCTTGCTTGGATCTGGAATCCACTGAAACACAGGCAGCTGGGCACCCCTGTGAGTGACTTTTTGATCCAATGATTTGAAGTGGGAAGACACACACTAAATGTGATAAGAAGACATGGAAGAAGGAAACTGCCTTTTGTCTACTTACTTTCACTCTGCTGGTCAGTTCATCCACCCTGCTGCTGCCAATTCCTTCACTGTTAGAACCAAGATTGTCTGGCTCCCAACATAGAATGAAAACCAGCAGCTCTCCTGGGATCCTCCAGCCTTCAGTGCCAGATTAGAACTACCTAGTAACTACTGATTCTTGAGTTTTTGGTGTGGAGCAGGCATTGTTGAACTACTCAGATCATATTATATAAACTAACCTAATAAATCCCATATATATATATATATATATATATATATATGCTATGTAGACTAGGTTGGCCTTGAAATATATACATATACATATACATATACATATACATATACATATACATATATATTCTGTTCCTCTAGAGTGGCAGTTCTCAATACATGGGTCATGACCCCCTTGGAGGTCAAACGACCCTTTCACGGGTGTCACATATCAGATATCCTGCATATCGGATATTTACATTACAATTCATAACAGCTGCAAAATTACAGTTTTGAAGTAACAATGAAAATAATTTTATGATTGGGGTCACCATAACATGAGGAACTGTATTAAAGGGTTGCAGCATTAGGAAGGTTGGGAAACACTGCCCTAGAGAACCCTGATGAATACAGTAAATGTACTTTGAATGTTCTCACCACAAAAACAAAACTGGCTGGTCTATGGAGTAATGAAAATATGAATTATCTTACCAGTAGCAATTATTTCAGTACATGTACATATATTAAAACATCATAATGTGTGCTTTTATACTATTTTGTTAATTATACCTCAATGGAGGGAGAGAAATGGGAATGGGGGGAAGGAAGAAAGGAAGGGAAGGAGGAAGGAGAAAAGGAGGGAGGGAACTTAGGAGGAGTCTTAAATTCTTGGCCAACCACATAATCAGAGAACCATGACTTTTTCATTTTAAGCACTATTTCTTGTAGCTGCTGGGCAGGTGTCCATACACAGTTTGCAGGGTCTACTCCTAGTGGTTTCTCAAATACAATGAAAGTTGAATTCCAGCCTCACCTAAGAGTTTTATGAGAGAGCTGGGGTTACTAGTTTGGGAAGAGTTGAGCCTCATGAACAACAGATAAATTTGTAAAATTCTGAAAACTTCAAGTAGCTGATTCTCTCAAACATCATGGAGCCCCCTTTGTTAGCAAAAGTAACCTTGGCCACCATCTTGGAAACTTGAAAAGCTTGCATGGTTACCTCAAGTGCTGTCAGTTCTCATTCTTTAGCCACCATCTCCCCGTTGCTTGCAAACCTGTAACAAAAGTCAGATCCCTACAAGTTTCAGGTCTGCTCCAAACCCAGAAGAAAGGAGTTGACCTGCCAAGAGAACCGCAAGAGTGTATAAATTTATACTACATATCCTCGGGGGTATGTGTGGAAATGGAGTCGGAGGATCGAAACAGCTTTGAGGGGAGAAGTAATTTATGGGGCTGGTATTTTTATATGAGTGTACTTAACAGCTTCTGGACTCATTGTGCTGTCTGAGTCATTAGCAATGGCTCTGACTGTTCCGCTAATTAACAAAACTCACTCTTAATTGGGCTGGACTCAAGCTGGTGGCGGAAGTTCCTTGATAAAATGTAGATGGGGGAACCTAAAGATTGAGAACACAGGAATGTTAAAATGGACTCACTAGGTGTCCTCCCATCAATGAAGAAAGTATCAGGATTGTTTTGACGGACTCTAGTGTCTGTCTCTTGTGGATCAGAAATGCAGATGAAAGGAGCAGTTATTAAAATATTTCCTAACTTCAGCTGCAACCATGAGATCTTGAGTAGCATTGACCAAGTAATGTCTTAACTCTATGTAAGATACACAATGGTAATAGCCATGGGGGTAGGCAACAGTCTTTAGTGGCCCTCAGAATGAAATGATCTATGCAGATCTTTTTACATTTAATTTAATTTTTTTTTCAAGACAGGGTTTGTCTGTGTGGCTCTGGCTGTTCTGGAACTCACTATGTAAACTAGGTTGGCCTCAAATTTAAGATCCACCTGTCTCAGAAAGAGTGCTAGAATTAAAGGAATGTGGTACTATGCCCAGCTTGAATCTTAAATTTTTAATTAGAATAGGTTTCATTATTGAATTTTTCAAGAAAAGCCTGTTTTTGCTAATTCTCCTTCCTCTCTTTCATCACCTGGAGTGCCCACTTCCTTGTATCTTTCCACCCTGATGTAATTTTCTTTCCACTTCCATGTCCCATGTGACCTACCTTGCTCCATGCTTCCTTGATGCCCATCTCCCCTCTCATGTTCTCTTTTCTAGTTTCATAGCCTATGCCTGCATTCACTTCAACTTACAAACATAGAAACATTACAAACCAGGATCCATACACGAGAAAGCATAGAGAGATCAGATGGTGAAAGGAATGAGTATGCTCCTGGGTTGGCAGAATACTGCGTTCAATGCAATTTCTACCAAAGTTCCAATGACACTGCTCACAGAACTATAAAAGTCCATCTAAAAACACCAATGGAAAGAGAAAAGGCCACAAATACCAAGGAATCCTTAACAGAAAGAGCATTGCTGGAGGGGTCGCCATACCAGACTTCAAACTATACTGTGGAACTATAATGACAAAGACATAACATGGAGACCAATGGAGCAGAGCAGAGAACTCATCAGTAAACCCACACAGTTCATTCAAGCCGCTTCATTCATCAGAATTGGCAAATTCATCAAAACACGCATGAGGGGAAAGGCAGTTTATTCATCAGATAGTGCTGTCAAGGCTGACTATCAGCCTACAGAAGAGCAACCCAGATATAAAAGTCAATTCAAAGTGGGTCAAAGATCATAATCTAAATGCTTAAACACTCCAGTCCCTTGCCCTGCTCTAACTTTCTCACTCCAGGAGCCAGGAATCTCATTCATGTGCTTTACTGGTGCTCAGTTTCTCAGCCCACAGCACCCTTCTGCTGACTCGGTCCCCTAAAGCCTCTTACCCCATCCCATGCTCTCTCCCTCTCTCTCTCTCTCTCTCTCTCTCTCTCTCTCTCTCTCTCTCTCTCTCTCACACACACACACACACACACACACACACACCAAAAAAAAGAAGACAAGACTAAAACTCCTGACTCAAGTTCAAGAAAATACAAACAGCTAAAGGAAATAATGAGAATTTAAGATATGAAAGATATAAAAATGTTAAAGAAAACTCAAACTGAAATAAAGTTTAAAATGAAAATTCAATAACCTAACTAGAAAACTCAGTAGAAAGCTTTAGCAGCAGAATAGACTAAGAAGAAGATAAAATATCAGACTTAAGGACAAAGAGGTAGAATTGGACCACTCAAGCAAGAAAATGATTTTTAAAAAATTTAAAGTATGTGAAGAAAGCATGCAAAAACTTTGAGATACTATATAAAGATAAAAATCTATTAATTATAGGCTAGACAGAGGAAAATAATCCCAGGTCAGTGGTATTGACCACATCTTCAGCAGTGTCATAAAAGAAAACTTTTCCAACTAAGAGAAGACATACCCATTTAGATACAAGAGGCACACAGAACACCATATAGACAAAAAATATTTTAAAAATTATCTTGGTGTATCATAGTTAAAACACTAAACATGCAGAAAAAGGACTATTGGAAGTTGCAGGAGAAATAGACATAAGTCATACATAAAGGAAAACCTATCCGAATAAGCTGACTTCTCAATAGAAACTTTAAAACCAAAGGATCTTGAAGCAATATAGCCCAAGTCCTGTAAGACCACAGACACCAACACAGACTACTTTGCCTTAGATAAACTATTACCTTTAGTTAAAGGAGAAAAAAAACGATTCCATGATGTAAACAACTAAGAGTTCATGTCTACGAAGCTAGCGCTACAGGGAATACTAGAATCACTACTTCAGACTGAAGAAAGGAACAGCAGAGTCAGGACTCCTGTGAGATTGTGGCTCCTAGAACCAGAAGCTGCACCAATGATAACAAGAACGGAACAGACATCAATAGACATGCTAATGTGGAGGTGGACTCTCACGTGGACCCTCCCCCTGGACAAAGAACTAGGCAAGGTGAGCAATGCTGAGAGAGAATTATCTTCCCCAGGGATGAGTTCCCTAATAGGTTATCTGATACCCAGGGGTCAGCCCTGAAAACATAAACATATACATACAAACAACACTAAATGGACTCAGTGGGTTGTAGTTATACACACGTACACACACAGAGAGATATAGATATATAGATAGATAGATCTTATGTTACTATATATACTATATATATAAAATCAAGCAATAATAATTAAAGAGGAAGAGGACATAAATTTGGCAGGGAGTGAAAGGGGCATGGGAGAGGTTGGAGGGAGATGAAAAAACAGGACGTGTCAGCCAGAGAAAAGGGGAAATTACGTAATTAATTAATTAAAAATTTTAAAAGAGGCTACAGAAAGAAAACAAGTGACACAAGGATAATTGAAATTCAAACTAAGCCAAAGGACGGGAACAGTACATGAAGACAGCAGAATGATAGCAGCCCGTCAACACACAGTTCTCAACTATAACTTTCAATAACAGTGGACTTGACTTTCCAGTCGAAAGTCACAGCTAGTCGAAGGCTTGAGAAGCAAGATCAATCAAGAACTTTTTATGGTCTACAAGAAACACACTTTACCTTCAAAGACAGACACCACCATAGAGTGAACGGATATGTGTTGCGGGGGAGGGGGGATTCCAAGAAAATGGGACCAGGAAACAAGCAGAGGACAGTATCTGAATCTCTGACAAAACAGACCCCAATCCAAAATTAATAAGAAGAGATAAAGAAGGACATTTCATCCTGGTCCAGAGAAAAAGCAACCCAGAAGACAGTATAATTCTAAACTGTATGCACCAAACTCAGATACACCCAATTTAGTTTCAAAACTACTACTTGACTTCAAGCAGAGATTAATACCAATAGTATGTGATTTCAATATAAAAATAAATAAGCAAATAAACAAGCAAAGCATAGCAATACCACAGTTGCAAAACCTAGTAGATTCAACTAGTGTAAATGTCCCTGCAACCAAGCTTGACAGACAGCCTGAACTCCGTCCCCAGAACCCGCATGGCAGCAGAGAGCAAACGACCACCAGTTGTCCTCTGACCTCAGCAGCTGAGCTGTGGCCCACGCCCCGACACATACATAACCCTCACATACACATGCAAAATCAATACATGTAAATGCAATTTTTAAAGATATAGTTACAGGCAAGAACTTTCCGAACGAGACGAGGAATTAACACGTGTACTACATGAAATTAAGGTTTCTGCATGTCCAATTAATTATCAGCAAAACAAAAAGGAAGCCTACAAAATGGGAGAAAAAATTTTTTCAGCTAAATGTCAAACAAGAAGTCAGCATCTAGACTATATAAGTTAAACACCAAAAACAAAACAAACAAAAAACAAAAACAAATCTGCCGATCACTAAACAGGCAAATGAGACAGACAGACGGTTCTCAGAAGAAGAAACACAAACTGCATGTAAGCTTTTTAAAGGGTGTTCAACAGCCTTAGTCATCAGGGAACGGCAAATCAAAACTGCTCTGCCATTCTATCTCATGCCAGTTACAATGGCTATCATCAGAAAGGAGACAATACAAAATTTGGTGAGGATGTGGGGGGCAAAGGCATCTTTATTCAGTTCTGGTGAGGGTATAATCTTCTACAGTCATTATGGAAATCAATGTGGAAGCTTCTCAAAAACTTAAGCATAGAACCCACCATTTGATTCAGCTATACCACTCTGGAGCACATATCCCAGACACTCTATATCTTATGACAGAAATGCCTGCACATCTATGGTATTACAGCATCATTCACATTAGCCAGAAAATGGAATCAGCCTAGGTGTCCATCAACAGGTGAATGGATAATGAAAGTGTGGTGTGTTATACCCAATAGAATTTTATTCAGCTGCAAGGTAAAATGAAATTTGCAGGAAAGTGGGAAGATCTGGCAAGTATTATATTAAACAATTTAACTCAGACTCAGGCAAAAATCACATGTTCTTTCTCATATACAGATCCTAGCATATAATATTTAGGAGGACCTTTAACAGCAACATAAATATTGTAGTCCCTTAGAAAAAACATGATTGGCGGCACACTGATTTTTCAAGAACTGAATATAACAGGGAAAACTGTAAGTCTAGCACTAGAACATTATAATCCCTTCACCAATTCTAGGTTTGAGTCACTGCATAACTGCAGGGCTCCTTCACTCAAGAGGAGTCCAGGTATAACACAAATCTTAAAAGGTCTTATTAAAAAAAAAAAAAACAGAGCCAGATATAGGGGTGAAAACCTGAGAGATCAGAGGAATAGGAAAAGCCACAAGCTAACCTCACCTCACCAACACCTCAGTCTCCAAAGAGATCTACTTCCTGTATACCCATGCCTATATGCCTTTCTGTTCTACTGTATCATTTGCTCTCTCTGTCCAGCTACATCACTTCCTCTTCTGGCCCAGCTCTGTCATGTCCTGTCTATCTGTACAGACCTCCAGACCTTTTATGATTAACTAGTGTTGGAATTCAAGGCATGTGCCACCATACCTGGCTCTGTTCCCAGTGTGGCCTTCAACTCACAGAGATCCAGACAGATCCCTGCCTCTCAAGTGATAGGATTAAAGGCATGTGCTACCATTGCCTGACCTCTATGTTTAATATAATGGCTGGCTTTTCCTTCTGATTCTCAGATAAATTTTATTGAGGGACACAGATAAAATATCACCACATCCAGGGGCTGGTGAGATGGCTCAGCAGTTAAGGACACTGACTGCTCTTCCAGAGGACTCAGGTTCAAATCCCAGAACCCACATGCAACTCAACACTGTAACTCCAAGATATGACACTCTCAAATAGATGTACCTCCAGGCAAAACACCAATGCATATAAATAAAAAGTAAATAAATTAAGAGGAGTCCCAGTAACTTTGAGAAGGACATCAAGAGATGTATTAGCTGTGTCGGGGGTGTGACTTTGGGCAGAGGAATTTAGAAAATAGCCATGACCTCCTAAGTAAATCACTGTTTTTCTAAAAATGATTTCTGGTGTGTTCTAGAACCCTAGGAAGGTAGACAATGTAACTCTAAGTAATCATAAGATCTGAGGTTCATGTGGTTAACTAGAATTGTCTACTGAACTGTAGACAAGAATTTGTCTAGTATGTAGTTTATGGCTAAAGAAGATTTTGTGTTTAGTAATAAACTCATATAAGCCCTGACAACAGCTTAAGGTAGAGAAGATATGAGTTAGTTCATGGTTTTAGAGTATTCCATCCACCACCCCAGGAAAGACATGACAGAGCAACTCAGCTCACCCTGATGGTACATGTGGCCAACACTTGAAGGCATACCAGAAAAGAAGCAAGGCCAGAACCAGCAGCCAAGTATATTCTTCAAAGGCTCACTCCCAGTGACCCACTGCAAACTGGGCGCCACCTCCTGAAGGTTTTGAGAACCTTCCAAAATAGCACCATTAGCTGGAGACCATGATTATTTTGATGTTTAGATCTTCAATGTCCTGAATGAATGCGTATGAAGGTTGCTGAAGGAATACCCTATGGTTGAGATGAATCCAAGTAATCCAAGATAAAGAAGGTCTGAGTTTAACAGACTAAGTAGAGAGGCACATCACCAGAAGCCAATGCTTCCTTCCATTGTGTCCTTTCAGAATACTTCCATATCCTATGGTCATGGTCTACACAAATGAGGGTCTATGTACTTAGTTCCAAAGGAGTGAAAAATAGAATACATCAGTCAACTTTCTATCACTATAACCAAGTACCCGAGGCAATTTACTTATAAAAAGAAAAGGTTCAGTTTGGCTTGTGGTTCTGATGATTCCAACTCATTGTCAAGTGGCTGTATTGTTTTGGGTCTCTGGCAAAGCAGCACGTCATGGCAGAAGAATATGACAGAATGCTGCTTATGTCATGAGTTAAAGGGTAAAGTGTAGAAATGGAAAGAGGGGGAAATCAGGCTCTAATAATTCCCCTCTCGTTCAGGCTTTCAATAACCTACAACCTCCCACTAGGCACTATTCCTAAAGCTTCTTCCCAATAGTGTGGCCCTGGGAGCAAGCCTTTGGGAGACATATACCACTCTAACTGTGGTAGTATGAGCTACCTTACCAGGGCATTATACCCTGACTGAGGGATAGAGGGTCAAAGACATGTAGAAAGGACATTCAATGCTTCTCCCTTGTTCTAATGTATTAACCTTGACTTTAAAAAAAAAAAATTCTGTATCCTAAAGCTACACCCATGAAGTCTCACCAGCATGGTGCCTAAACATGGCCTGAGCAAGGACAACAGCAACAGACATGCTAATATGGAAAAAGGCCTCAACCCTAGATAAACAATGAGATAAATAAGGGATACTGAGAGTGGGGAAAATAGTCTTCTCCAGGGAAGAGCACATCAATTAGTTATCCAATACTAATGTCAGCCTTGAAAACATACGTAGCTAGAGTTTTCCTGCCTGGCCCATAGTCAGGACAAATCTCTCTTACCCGCCAGTCCCACGGCCACTCAGACCCAACCAAGTAAACACAGAGACTTATATTGCTTACAAACTACATGGCTGTGGCAGGCTTCTTGCTAACTGCTCTTATATCTTAAAGTACCCCATTTCTATTAATCTATAAGTTGCCACATGGCTTGTGGCTTTACATGTTACTTGTCATGGCAGCGGCTGGTAGCATCTTTCTGCCTCAGCCTTCCACTTCCCAGAATTCTCCTCTCTCCTTGTCCCGCCTATACTTACTGCCTGGCTACTGGCCAATCAGTGTTTTATTTATTAACCAATCAGAGCAACACATTTAACATACAGAACATCCCACAGCAAACATATATATACATTATACAGATTGAATAAGTTTTACATCAACAATTAAAGAAAAAGAGGCCATGAATTTGAAAAAGAACAAGGGAAGCACATGAGGGAGTTGGAAGGAAAAAGTATAAGAGGAGAGTGATGTAATTAGAATCTCAAAAAATATTTTAAAAAGTATTTTCTCTGTCCCTTGCTATTTCCTATAGAGTGTGCTAATGATGAATAACATAACAATTTATTTATGGGAGATCAAGGCAGGATTCTGATGGACCAGAATAGGGATTGGTAGACATCTTTCTGAAGAAGATCCTGAAGTGAACAGGCTTAGCTTTGTCTGTCATGTGGCATCTGTACCACTTGGCACTGTCATTGGCCACAAAAGCAGCTACAGACAACACATCACCAACTGAACACGCAAATTAACCCATTTTCAAAGGGAAGTGGTGAGCTGGACTTGACCTGGAAGGGGTAGTTTGTCACCCCACAGAGTAGAGGATAAATATGCATCAGAACGTTTGTGGTGACACTTGAGACGTTGAACTCTCCTTGGGAAGGTAGTGAGAGGCTGTTGCCTTCTATTTTGTGGGAAAACATTTCTGTTGCCATTGTTGCTTTGGAGTAGAATTGCAGATTTGTGCAGACCCAGCCAAGAGCAGCTGGTAGGGGGTAGGAAAACTGGCTCACTCAACTCCTAACCCAAGCCCTTTACTATGCTTTCCTGTACGAAAGAAACTAGAAAGTGAGAATGTGTTTCTAAGAATTCTTGGCAGTTGAGGTTTTCCATGTGACCTGTGTTACCCCTAGAAGACACGTTTATACAGACCCAGAAATGGGAGTGAGTAAAAAGAGAAGAAGAGCCCAAGACCAGCAAGTGCCAGGCATGCACAGGGGCAGGAGGGCCAGTCCCTGAAGCTAAATGCTACAGCTCAGACTGTTAGGGTTGAGCAGGGAATGGCACTGGCAGAAAATGGCACCAAGGCTACTTTTTAGCCATGGAGAGCAGATGCCCCAGGCAGCCCTGCTGTCTACCTTTACCATCCAAGTTTCATTAACTGCCTGCCCTCCAGGAGAAGCAAATACTAATAAGCACTAATTTCATGATATAAGGGTCTCTCTCTCTGATACTGTTTTAATAATTTTTCATTACCCAGCAACTAGCTTAATGCCCAGCATAGAGTCATCATACGTTAATTTTTAGTGAATTAAAATTGCTACCTTGTTATTATCCTACATAGACTTGAAAAGTACCTGAAAGATGCATAGCTAAAGAATGTTAGAGTCACTGTACCAATTTTATTTTCCCTCCACCCGCCAGTTTGTGGGATTTCAGCAAGGGGAGTGCAAGCTTTTGAAATGAAACTGGAGAAGACTACGGTTCCATTGGCAACCATCATAGCATTCAGAAGCAAAGCCACATCTCCAGAGGCAGAGCTGGACACCCACACAATGGCCGGGGTGGAACAGTAATGGCCATATATGTGCCAAACAATTAGCCGGGGATAACGGCACACACCTGCAACGGCACACAACCGCTTGTTTTACATAAATGGTTAATAATTAACCATCATTTTAAGTTCCTTACCTGCAAAGCCTACATATTAGGAGGCATTTAATCTATAGCTATTGTGTAAAGGATAGAATACATCAAAAGTTTGCTTAGTTAATTCTCATCACACCAGTAAGTAGATATAATTGACCTTTCGCAGACCACAAAAGTTGTGTTGTCTGAAACTGAGGAGCGGGACTGAACTGGCTGAGGTACAAGGAACAGACATTTTAGGAATGTCCCTCTCCCATGGGCTCAGCTTGGCCCGGCTCCTCCAACTGGGAGGTGTTCTGCAAGGTAGTCTTTGCCTCACTAGTGACTTGTCTTGCGGACTCAGCCTCAACCTGGAGAGTCTGTCCCTGACTCCAGGCCGCCAAGTGCTTTCATACAGATCTGCTTGTCTCTGCAAATATCACAGTACTTGATTATTCACTGTATGGCCATTAGAGTTTTCTGTCTCTATTAGCTGGCAGGCTAGCTGAAGCTGCGAGAATCTCTCCCTTCATAATCCCAGTACACAGCACAAAAGCCTACTACTCTTAAGTGATAAAAACAAGTGGCTACGCAGCACCTGGAGTCATGCTAAACCTTTCTTTTATCAGTCTTCACAAGCCAGCGACTTCTGTACCATATTATCCTCAAGGTGCAGGTGTGGACACTAAAGAGCATCTTATGCAAATCAGGGATCCTCCCCTTTGTTACATCACATGGCCCTTCGCCGTAGCTTGAAGTGGCCCAAGCATGTCTCATCCCACTATGTCCTGTGGTCCTCTACTGTGTTTAGATGCAGCATAAAGGAATCACTCCCCTCTGCATTGCATGGCTCTTGCAGTCATCAAAAATGGTCTGAGCATCCAGTGTCTCTTCCCAGTGTGTCATGTCTTGTTTCTCGAGCTTTCTGTTGTGGAATCTTGACTCCCAGTGCAGAAGTACCGAAGCAGTGGGATCTTAAGAGGGAATTGGGTCCTGGGAGGATCATCCCAAAGGGATTAATGCTGTCTCATGGAGTGAGTGAATTCTCTTGACAACCTGACTCTACCCTCATTTCCTCTTTTACCAGGACTTTGCTTTCTCCTCCCACAGGCTCCCATCAGTTTCGTCATCATGTTATTATACAGCCAGAAGAACCTCACCAAAGGCCAAACTAGTGAAGCTGTCTGTCTTGATTTTCAACCTCTAATACTGTGAGGGTTCTTTAAATTATTATCTTTATTATTATTCTCTCGTATGTTACATCCCTACCACAGCCTCCCCTCCCTCCACTCCTCAGTTCCCCTGTCCTGGGATCTACTCCTCCTTCATTGTCCTTCAGAAAAGAGCAGGTCTCCCAGGGATATCAAGCAAACTCCATCTACCAAGTTACCATAAGACTAAGGTACAAACCCTTATATCAAGACTGGATGAGGCAATCCAGTAGAAGGAAAAGGGTCCCAAGGGTTGGAGATACCCTCACTCCCACTTCTAGGATTCCCTCAAGAACACCAAGCTACACAACCATAACATCTATGCAGAGGACCTAGCTCAGACCCATACAGGCTCCATGATTGTCCCTTCAGTCTCTGTGAGCCCCTATGAGCCCTGCTTAGTTGACTCTGTGGGCCACATTCTCATGGTGTCCTCAACACCTCTGGATCCTACAGTCTTTCCTCCTCCTCTTCTGTGGGGCTCCCCTGGTTCCACCTAATGTTTGACTGTGCATCTCTGCATCTGCTCCCATCAGTTGCCGGAGGCAGCCTCTCTGATGACAGTTGGGCTAGATAGGCACTGATCTATGAGTATAGCAGAAGATCATTAGGAATCATTTCATTTACTTTTTTTCTATCCTAGGTCTTTGGGCTACCTAACCTCTGGTTTCTTGCCATCTAGGCAGTATCAGGTGTGGGCTCCCTTGGACGAGTCATTGGTTGGCCACTCCCACAAGTTCTGTGCCACCATTACCCCAGAACATCTTATAGGCAGAAGAAATTATAGGCTGAAGGTTTCGTGGCTGGGTTGTCCCAGTGCCACCACTAAAAACCTTGCCTGGTTACAGATGATTGCCGGTTCAGGCTCCATATCCCCCATTCCTAGGAGTTGTTGTGGTCACCATCATAGATTCCAGGGAGTTTCCACAGCACTAAAACTGTGAGTTTAAAAAGAATAAAAACAGGGCTGGAGAGATGGCCCAACGGTTAAGAGCACTGGCTGCTCTTCCAGAGGTCCTGAGTTAATTCCCAGCAACCACATGGTGGTTCACAACCATCTATAATGAGATCTGGTGCCCTCTTCTGGCCTGAAGGCATACATAATAAATAAATCTTTTTTTAAAAAAAAAGAAAACAAACAAACAAAAAATCTCTTTTCTTTATATACTGCCCTGCCTGTGGCACAGTATCATAGTAATGGAAAACAGAAGAGCACACTATTTCATATTTCAGCTAATAGCTTCAGCTAGATCTTTACTGCTGTTCATGTGAAAGTTAAAATAAAATGAAACCACTGTAAGATAAGCAAGCCTTCGGAAACAGTGTGATCGCATATAGACGCTTCAACAGTGGAAAGAAATACAATGTTGGGGTCAGATCTGTGATTCTTTCAAACTTCTCTGGTAAAAAGCTGGGAATTTCAAAAACAGCCTCCGTGCCGTAAAAGCTTTTAACAGGGCTCTATGAATCTTATTGTATGCATTGAACTTTTGTAAAACCGTAGTTTCTTTAAGGAATCCTTTCAGATTTTTAAGTCACATTTAAAGCTCTATGAATATATAAAGAGATGTCTGATCTTAAAATTTCACTTTACTGAGAAAGCTTTTAGAACTTTCATCATCTAGATTATTTTACTTGTAAATTGACTTTATTTTGAATATATATATTTAGACATAATTTTGCACAAACGTGGAGTTTTTCATTTTTGGTTGAGTTTTGAAATGTCTTATCTTCCTTCTACATGTATCAGCCATAACTCCAAGTCAATAGCCTAGTCGACACCCTTTTATGTATTAATACATCTGCATAATTCTGCTTAATCCCGTACTCTAGCTGTGCATTGTTCATTATGGGAAGCCTTCTTTAGTTGTCTTATAGGAAGAGATTCTAATTACTTAGGGCCTTTGCATCCTGCCTCCCTCTCTTTCTCCCCTCTCCCTCTCCCTCCTGCCCCCTCTCTCTGTCCTTCATAGAAATTCCTCCAGTGCTTCTGGGGTGGCTTTCATGCATTCTTTAAGTGACTGCATAGCATTCTCTGGCCTGCACATAGTGTGGAATCTAGTCCCACTCTAGCAATGGGAAATGTTCTCTTCCCTGGGCCACTAGAGGGCGCTGTCAGAGCAGTGTCAGGGTGAAGAGCAGCAAGTTAGGGTGAGACTGGGAGACACATCTGTGAGGAAACTAACCTCTTCATTCCCCCATTCTCATCAATCTTCTTCATCCTCAGCTCAAGATGCTGTTGGTCCCAACTTCTCTCCCAAACCTTGCTCAAGAAGGGGACCCAGAACTCATTGGCTTTCTCCAATCAGGAGTTTACATACCATTCCAGTCATGGGGAGATGGAGGGATGGAGGAGTAGTGAGGGTATTGTGACAGACTCTCTCAGGTTAGGTTTCTTATTCGGGACTCCCACAGTTGTTGACTGTGTCTGGCAAAAAAATGTATTGCCAGAAATGTTCTGAATTACACAACCAATGAGAACAGTCCCTGTCACTACTGCCACTACAGTGCCACAGCTCAGGAGGACAGAAAATTCCAATGAGCAGGCTAAGAGCTTGACACACATTATCTCATTTAATATTCACGGAAATCCCATGACATAAGCACAGTTTTTGTTGTTACACAAATGAAGTGTGTGATGTAGATACAAGTCCACACATCAACACAGATCTCAAAACATGACATGAATTTTCCTCATGCCACCTTAAGTAGGTCACTGGATGACCTCTCCTAAAGCTCCGTCTTCAACTCCTGGAACCACCTGAACCAATTCAAGTTCAATCCAAGTTCCCTATATTTTTTGCAAAGTCACAGCAATCCGGTGAGCTTGCATTTGCTCTCACTTCTGTTGTGGGATGTTCTCTATGCTGTGAATGTATTGCTATGATTGATAAATGAAACACTGATTGGCCAGTAGCCAGGCAGGAAGTATAGGCAGGACTAGCAGAGAGGAGAATTGGGGGAACAGGAAGGCGGAGTGGAGGAGATGCTGCCAGCTGCCATGATGAGGAGCAGGATATAAAGTACCGGTAAGCCACGAGCCACGTTGCAAAGTATAGATTTATAGAAATGGGTTAATTTAAGATAGAATAACTAGATAACAAGAAGCCTGTCACAGCCATACAGTTTGTAAGCAATATAAGTCTCTGTGTGTTTACCCGGTTGGGTCTGAGCAGCTGCGGGACTGGTGGGTGAGAGAGTGGTCGGCCAGGCAGGACTGGAGAAAACTTTAGCTACACACTTGCTGTTTTGGGTGCCCTCTTTCACTGATGGAATCATCCTGATTTCAACCAATGCTCTATAAGACAAACTCCTTCAACCAGTCAGTTCACACATTGCCCTGTCTGTGAGACTTTCCCCCAGTAAACTATTCTTTCCATCTTAGGATAATGTGACTTACTTACCTAACTCCTCTCTAGGAAAAAAAAAATTCTAAAGCCAAGTCTTAGACTCACTCACAGTATGCAACCTGGCACATGGCAGACCTTCCGTGTAAGTTCATAAATAAATGAATAACTGGAAGAACTGTGAAGGGTCTCTCTGAAAGAACCAGTGCCAAACCATATTCCTAATGACATAAAATATATAAAGAAAAGCCAGCAGATTGGAGTTGCTCCTTTCAGAGAGGATTTCTGTGACAAATTCATTACCAAACCAATTTAGCAAATAAAGAGGCCCCGGCTTTGCTCTGCAGCTGAACCTGCAGGGCTATTTGCCCTCTGGACCCGAGTACTGGAAAACTGAAGACTGTGTGCTGGGCTATTCACACACAGCTCTGTGCTCGTTGCTGCTGGGATAGAAGGTTCAGTTCTTTATTAAGAGTGAAAATACTTTGAGATCTAGCCTTACATAGCAGCCATTAAGGGGATAAAAAGCAGGAAAAGTCCCCTTTCATCAGAAAAGTTTGTGATAATCATGGACATTGTGTTTCTCTTCAGAAACATAAAGAGATTGGCTTTCTTTGGACTTGGTTATCATTTTCCTTCCTTTCCAGAGAGTGTATCTATCCTCCTAGAAAAAGAATTGAAGACCCAGCATTGTGAAAGCCACCAGGGCCACAATTGCTAATGTTCTTTCTCATGTGCTGTTTTCTTTCTGTGAACTCTGAGACACCGCTAATGAGAATGTCCAATTATTACATCTGTTGACCAAGAGCAGGCTTTGCTATCCAATAACACAGCCTTCTCTGGCAGTTCACTCTAATGAGAAACTGGGTAATTGTGGGACATTTAATCAAGGAATATAGTTGAGGACTTAGAGCCTACATTGAACCTACAGCCAGAAATGCTGATTTTTTTTTTTTTATGTTGCAAGTCTAATCAGGTTTATTTTATACATGCAGAAATGTCCATAGAATATTTTTTTTCTTTTCCTGCCCCAAATTCTGAATATATTTTGTACATCAAAGCAGCAGATATCTAGGTGAGGGCTCTAAGTATCATCTACTTCAAGGCAGAGTAACTATATTCCACTCATCCCCAAAGTCAGCCAGTCACCTTCTCAGCCATTTCTGAGATATTTCACCCTGCTAGCCCTTGACACAGTTTGTTTCCTTGAGCCTCAGAAACTATTGTCTTCATTTCTTCTATGGTCAAAGAGAGGCTTAGCTTTTCCGCTGCATTCATCTTCTCTACAGTGGGAGGAGGAGCTTAGCTGGTTCCCATTGCATCCATCTTCTCTACAGTGGGAGGAGGAGCTTGGCTGGTTCCCATTGCATTCATCTTCTCTGCAGTGGGAGGAGGAGCTCAGCTGGTTCCCACTGCATTCATCTTCTCTACAGTGGAAGGAGGAGCTTAGCTGGTTCCCACTGCATTCATCTTCTCTACAGTGGAAGGAGGAGCTTAGCTGGTTCCCACTGCATTCATCTTCTCTACAGTGGGAGGAGAAGCTTAGCTAGT